>NW_024870451.1:161851-167418 GCF_013358625.1 Macadamia integrifolia
TTCTCCTCCAATGGACGATTTTTCTTCTTGCTTTGTGTGATTTGGACAATCTTTTGGTGATGATGTGGAGGATAGAGAAGATTTAGACAAGATTTATTTATCCTCCTTTTTTTTTTTTCTTTTCTTGTGCAGGAAACCCCTCCCATGATTTTCTTTGCTTCTAATTTGATGTGAAAATCCTCTCCATGCCCTTAGTGCTTTAAGTGAGTGAAAAATAGGAAATCTTCAACAAAATTCTTCAAAAAAAGACAACCATGAGATTCGAACTTGAGACCTCCTGGTGAGCAAGAGAATTTTGCACACCAGAGCACACCAACTACACTAGGTAGTTGTTATTGGAGAGATATAACGTTGATAATGTTTAAAGTCTTTAAAATACAAAACCTACAAAAAAGAGAGTAAAACCCAAGGTTGTTCCATTCTAAATATATAAAATGCATGTTTTATTACCCTAAATTTCACACATAAATGTGCTCATCACGAGGTACTCTCCCTTTTCTAATGTATGTGGGGGTTCCTTCGGTGCTTTTGAATCGTGCACGCTGACCTTGGCTGAGCCAAGATTGAGGCCAGGGGTCGGGTTGGTCAAATAACCTACTTTTGACAAGTTCAATTCGAAATGTACATACGTGTTTGTACCAAGGGACACCTTGGTACATGTACCTGTATGAACTCAACTACCAATATACGTACATGTTTATAAATGCACCTGTATGTATTCATACATGTATACGTTGTACTTTACCTACCTATGCATAGAGCCACATTTATATACGTATGAATACCTATAAAAGTATATCCATTCGTATACAATGGCCTACTCTTTATAAATAGTGAATTTTGGTTCTGTTTATTGGTTATAAAATCCTACAGTATATGAGTTTCTATATGAAATACGTACATATATACTGTGGAAGAGTTTTAAGTTCTTTGTTCTCTGCAAGTGCTTTAGTTCTCTGTTTTCTATTTCTGTAATCTGTTTATTTTGAGTTCATGAGTATTACCTTTAGATAGACTTGTTGCAATCCCTTATTGGAGTGCACCTTTAGTGATTTGAGATTTGTTTTATAATTGAAGTGAGGACGTATAGTCAACCTGGTTGCATACGTATAAAGGGACATTCAAATACCTTAAGGAGAGTTGATATATACGACTCTACTCTACATAAAGTGAAGATTTCTATTATCATTAGAGGATCAAGTTTAACAAGTAAGTTATCTTTCTAAATATATTTATTACTTAAGTCTTATACCTATTGCCTATCTATTTCTTACTATTAATAGCCCATACGTAAATTATGACATTCATTTTATTTTTTTGATTTAAAAGTTTGGATAAAGTTTTTCTGGATCTAGCCCATGAATCTACCATCATAGTCATCAGCACCTTATGTTGAAGGTTTGAAATGTCCCTTCACTATTCTCAAAGTCCCATCCAAGTACGTAAAATACGATGGCCATTAGTTGAAGAGATAACTCTTTTATCATGGGGAAAACTCTTAGGCATCCCACATTTTAGGTCCCAAGAATGAAAAATGCCATACATACTCATGATAGGTTGAAGTTGAAACTACCAAAGACTTAGCTAGGTCGAAATAGGTTAGGAGACCGTCCTTCTCAAGCAACGCAGCTCGGAGCGAGTTAGTAGTCTTTCTAGGCAAGCTGAACAAACGAAAGGTTGATGCCGATATAACCATCGACTAGATATGATAGTCACAGAACGGATGTCGTTCTATGACATGGTCATCCCCTAGCATTGAAAGGAACAAAACAATGTAGTGAATGAAGGACCCAACATGTAGAGGTGTCAATTTCAGGCCTGTCTTGACAAGCCCAACTGAGCCCGTTTATATGGTGCATTAACCCATTTAGGGTCTGATTAATAGAAGCTTCGTTAAAGTCCAGAACCGGATTAACATTAGACTCAGTCCTTAAATAGGCAGGTCACAATGCAAGGATACAGACCACCCAAACCGATTCAACCAATTGACACCCCTACGGCAACATGCATAGCCTGTCTAACAATAAAGGCTACAGACCCATCACTAGCTCAAGCTCCTTGCTGCGCAAGTATTTTTAAGAAAGCCTATTACATATTCGATTCATGAGGAAATCAATAGGAGTCACAGTAAAATAACAACGAAAATCTCACCAACTACTACGTACAATCTACATTCATTTTTTGAATCTTTCTTCATAATTAGGTCCACTAGTACTGGTCTGTCTAAAGCAACAAAATCAAATTAGTACAAACTCGTTATCTGGCTCCTTTATTTGGCTCCATGCCGATTGTTTTTGCCTCATGTGGAGACTCACATGTCTCCAAGTTACACTTGTCTACTTTCTTATTACAATAAAAGATAATATAGTTTCCTATCTAGCAAAATGTTGGTAACTGTGGTCCAACCTGTGTCGTCCTTTGAATAGTTTTGTTTTGTGATAATCAGGATTTTAGGAATCATGAGTACCATGGCCGATCTATATAGGTATCAGCCGACACATATATCGATATCTGATTGATTGATGTGGGATCATGGTTACTAAATAAGCGTATTTTTATTGTATCCGAATGTTTAATTGTTGGATTTATTTCTTACGTATAAAACATTAGATATGAAAAAATAGAGATTTATTAAGGAATGCCTATTTAACATGTATTTTTCATATTATTTATTTTAATAGTATTTTTTTTAAATAAAAAAATCAAAACCCAAAATTCATTCGACCGAAAATCCAAACTGAGAGAGGGATGTACGAATACTCCTTAATCTAAATGCATTCTAAAAATTATCCTTTGTAAAATTTACTAATCTGAAATTTTGTAAGGCTCAATCTATTTCAATCTAAATTATAAAAAAAAGAAAAATAATTTAAACATGAATTTAAGATACAAAAGATTAGAGGAAAAAAAAAACAAAACAAAACAAAACAAAACAAAAACAAAGCAGATTATGAGGCAAGGCTGATCTAGTTTGAACACAAACTTTGTAAAGTTAGATTACAACTTCGAATACAACTTTTCCAATTGATTTATTTGACTGTGGGGTCAAATTAGAAAATCTTCAACAAAAACAAAATCCAACACGAAAAATAGAAAATAACCACCTCCTCAACGGATTGTGTTATACTGTGAGTCTGTGAGAGTAATAAGGGAGAAAAAAAGTTATGGAAAGGGAAGAAAAATAGAGTGTGATAGAAGAAGAGAGGGAGAGAGAGAGAGAAAGACTATTTAGCAATCCATTATGCCATAGTGCATTAACAGAAAGAGAGGTATAATAAAAAAAAATATTCTGGTCTCTAAGATCTCTAAAATTTTACTAAGGCTTGATAAGAGGAAATATGGCAAACTATGAATGAAACAACCGGCTCAGTTTTAGATGGCCATTTGTTGGCAGAGACAGACAAAAAACAGAATGCACAATTGAACATTGAACAAACTTGCTTTCAATATTAAAAAAGATCCCATCCAAGCGGAAAAATATTAAGCAGAATTTCATCCAACACACAAACTAAACCTCAAACAGAGTGAGAAGAAATTAAAACTTACCAATGTCTTTAATCACCAAGGAAGCATATAAAACCTATGAATACATTATTGGGAGAATGGCACAGGAATTGCTTCAGACGTCCGTTAGATCAAATAAAACCCGTGAATGCATTAGAATGTGAATCAGTTAAAAAAAAATTATTAAAAAAAAAAAAAGAACATAAATTGCATGTGCGTGTTGCCTTAGTGTTTCGTGTTGTAAACCAGATCAAATAGAAAATAAGAATGAAAAAGAAAATTGCAGCAACTCACAATACAATGCTCTGTTTAATTCTACCAAGGGATAAAATTAAGGATGAACCGAGAGGATTTGTCCCAGATAAGTTGCATCTATTCCCATAGACACGTTTTCGGCTCACTATAATGAGTTAGCACAGATAGGATATTGTTAATTGAAGCAATAGCTTTCGGTTTCTCCAGATCACTTGCCTTACATGACTCTTCAACCTCCAATCCTATAAGAGTTATCCATGAGAACCCAAATAAATATTTCAGGTCCACTTAGCATACAAAGCATCAAAATAGTGGTGCACCGAACTTGCTGCTAATGGTGAATGAAAGAGGTCCAACAAAAAACCAGAAATTGAACAAATAACTTCAAGAAAGAATGCCAGAAATATGAAGTAACATTAGTTTAGTATAGTAGAAAAATTATAAGAAGTAGGAACCGAGAAACTAAATCAAACAAGTCCAAGTAACAATAATTTTTAAAAGCCAAAAAAAAAAAAAGGGTCAGAAAATAGAAAAAGAAAGTGACTGAGCAATAGCATGCGTTTCCTCCTAAATCAACCTCCTTTCTACTCTGTTGCATTTAGTATATATGAATGGTGCAAAAAATAATCAATTTAGAGGTGATATAGTATCTTAAGAGATAATATCATCCGCTACAATCGAGTCAAGCTCTTCGATGCATTCATAAAGAACCTTTTTTAGTACAAAAAAAAAAGAAAAATGTTAAAATTATGATTTTTATATAGACTTTTTTTTTTTTTCTGGGTCCATCTGTTTGTAAGCAAATATGTTACAAACCGGTTTTGTAACCTAACTTCAGTTACCCATTAGATTAAGTTGCATTCAGTTGGATAGAGAGACAGAAGTGGTAATTTCACATTAAGTTTCCTTTTTACATGGCTCCGTTGGAGCCTTAGCCGCCATGACTTTTTCTCCTATTTCGTCTCCATCTTTGGCTCCCTCAACAAAATGCACTTTGCCATTATCGTCTTTCTCCAATCACAAAACCCCTGTCTTCTCTTCAACTCGATAATCAAAGGCCACTCCATCTCCGGACCTTCCCTTCCCTTCAATATTTGGTACCTATTCTTCGAAGTCATGGTATATTATCGTTTAACCATCACCCTACTCAAGTCCTGCTCCTACCATCTCTATCTCACTCTCGGCCGAGGGGTACAGTCACCTTTACAACTGCAATAAATGATGGCATTTTTGTGACCATTTAGATCCTTAGATAGCTTGTCTCAAACAAATGGTCAGTCTTCATCAGAAACAACAGGGTTTTCCATTCCAACTGATCCTTACACGTTTCGAATAGGGCATGAAGACATGAAATTTGAATCTAGAAATGATAACCACCAATTGGCAAACTAAACCATTGGGGTTCAGAATTTTCAATAGAAACAGAGATTTCAAATAAAGAGTGAAATTCAAAGATAGAGAAAGCAAGGTTATGCCTGTTTTAATTGGAAACGTTGGTGTAGGAGAGTAGCACAGGTTCATGATATCCCCGGCATTAATGGGGCTAGAGATAGAGACGATGGTAGCCTTGGGCAGTGCTTCAAAAATCGAACTTTATTTCTTTGCGACAATTATGAGAGAAAGAGAGAGAGAGGCGATTTTCCTCGTTTTTATTTGGTTCAGTTTTAAGAAACGTGAGAGTGAGTGGAAAAAAAAATCCTAGAATATAGATTTTTTTTTTTAGAAAGATAGAAACGTGAGAGAGAGGGTCGAGAAAATTTAGAAAGAATTTTTTTTTAGGTAAAAATGATTTCTAGAATATAGTTTTT
>NW_024870451.1:167438-167756 GCF_013358625.1 Macadamia integrifolia
AGAAAAAAAAAAAAAAGAGAGAGAAAGAGGAATATCAGAGAGATGAGGAAGAAAATTTAGAATGAGAGTAGAGATTTTTTTTAGAAAGATAGAAAAGTGAGAGAGAGTATGGAGAAAATTTAGAAAGAATTTTGTTTCTTTTAGGTAAAAACGATTTCTAAAATATAATTTTTTCTAGAAAGATATAGAATAAAAGAGGAAAAGAGAGGAGGGAGAAAATTTAGAAAGACTTATTTAAAAGAGAGAGAGAGAGAGAAGGAAGAAAATTTAGAATGAGAAACTCCTAATATGTAGATTTTTTATTTTTTTTTTTTTTTG
>NW_024870451.1:167776-267069 GCF_013358625.1 Macadamia integrifolia
TAAAGAAAGATGTAAATTAAAAGACAAAAATGTTAGAGAGGAGGGGGAAATTTTAGAAAGATATATGGTAAAAACAACTCCTAAAATATAGATTTTTCCTTTTTTTTTTTTTTAGAAAAATATGGATTAAAAAGAGTAAAAGAGAGGAACGTGAGAGAGGGGAGGGAGGGAAGGGGAGGGAGAAAATTTAGAAAGATTTTTATTATTTTGTATTATAAAAACTCCTCAAAATATAGATTTTTTTTTTCTCTTAAAAAAGATATAGATTTTAAGAAAAAAAGAGACGAACGTAAGAGAGGAAGAAAGAAATTTAGAAAGAATTTCTTTTTGTAAAAAGAACTCTTAAATTATAGATATTGGAAAGTGGGAAAGAGGGAGGGAGAGATAAGGAAAGGGATGTGATAGGAATAAAGAAATTAAAATTTAGAAGATATACAAATATTAAAAAAATATAAAGAGTACCAACAATATCGAAAAAATAGAAAGAATTGAAAAAATATATAATAACAAAAAATGACGTACTTAAATAAGTAAGGGGGGTAAAATAGTTAAAGAAAAGATAAGCCACGAAGCATATATATACATATATATAATAGTATGATAGTATGATATACATATATATATGGTGAATATATATCTGTATTTAATGATCATATTAAGCACGTACACTTAAAAGTATTATTGTTAACTAGCTCATTCAATTGCCACATGTATCTGTTCCCACATCATTGTCGTTTCTGAACTTATTATGTGTTGATTCAGATATGATACGAACAGACGGTAAAAAATTATAAAAATATGATACCGTATTGATATTACTGAGGCACAAGCGTCTGATAAGGATGATGTGGGCCTATTTGTATTCGAAATTGGTTAAAACCTGTTCCAATATTGTGAATTAAAACCACAGAGGTAATTGAAGTGGGTTTTGAAACTTTGTGTGTAAGTGGATACCAAGGTATTTATTCACTTATCAAATTTCAGCTTAATATGTATTTACTAAGTGATAAAACAAACTATTGAAAAAAAAAAAAAAAAAAATCAAGGACTGCCAAGGGTTATAGACATACATTGGATGTCAATGTCTCGTAAGAAATGACATATTAAATATCGATCTGAAATTGACGTGTGAATAATTTTTTTTATTCCTTAAACATCCAACAATCATATTTCTAGATCTAGAGTAGCATAGGATGGTAAAAAAAAAAAAAAAAAAAGACCCAGATGCCGATTTTGTTGATTGAGTTTATAGGTTTCTTAGTTTTTCCGTTTGATTTGTTTCTCTGCCGATGGCCATGTTGAAGCTGGAGAAGCAAATCAAATTTATTATTATTATTATTATTATTATTAAATATTTTAATGCTTGGACATTAATTCTGTATTGTTTCTTTTACTTTAGAGAAAACTACGCCTCCTCCCGTATACTATGGCCTGATTACATTTTTACACGTGTTTTCAGCAGGTACACCCTCCCCCCCTAAGACTGATAGTGTTAGTTTTGAAATGTAAAGACCATTTTACCCTTAAACCAAAACATCCTAAAGCAAAAGACCATTTTACCCTTTTGTTCATCTTCAACCCAAACATCTCTGAAATCAAATAGAACCTTAGATCGAGACAACGTCAGCTAGTTCACAACCCCAATGATGTAATATCAGGACAGTTAGCTTTCCACTCGAACTCAACCTCTAGAGTCATACTCACACTCAACAACCTCTCATACATTGTAGGCATTTTCATTGAGCACAAACTCTAGAGACTAACTTGCAGTCCAAGACTACCTCA
Organism: Macadamia integrifolia; assembly: GCF_013358625.1. NCBI lineage: Eukaryota > Viridiplantae > Streptophyta > Magnoliopsida > Proteales > Proteaceae > Macadamia > Macadamia integrifolia. Next base: position 169,562 of record NW_024870451.1, read on the forward strand.
TGAGACAGCAGAGTTGGAATAAGACTCTCACATGTGATAATAGACTTTCAGTCCATTACTCACATATGTTAACAACGTCCTACCCTTTTGAGTCTCCCACATGTGATCATAGAGTTTGTTTATAACTCAATAACTGTAATCTCTATATAAGAGCACCATTGTACACTCATTAAAGTTAATGCCAATATACTACTTCAACATGGTATCAAGAGCATTATAAGTTTCACCGAACACCTCCCTCATCACCATGTACTCCTCTCTCCAACGTCCCTTTCTCCATCTCCCACAACCCATGACCTCTCTCTCTTCCCTTTCAAACACCAAAAAAAAAAACCAGCAAACCCAAACCCAAGCCACGTCCCTTTTCTCCTCTCTATTATCCCAAAAAAAAAAAAAAAAAAAATAAATAAATAAAAATAAATAAAAAAATAAAAATAAAAAACAAAGCAAGCCCAAAACCCTAACCCACGTTTCTCCCCATTTCCCTTAAATACCTTTCTATACTCCAATCCCTAATGATTGAACCACCTCCTCCCTCTTCTACCATGGCCAAACCATCCCCACCTCCCACATTCCTTTCTAGTGCTCATCATGTGATATCTCTAAAGCTCACATCTAAGAACTATGTATATTGGCACACACAGGTCGTACCCTATCTCACTGGCCAACGCCTATCGACTATGTCACCGGTGACTATCGTTGCCCTCAAGACCCTATCAAAGCCAAGGCATGGCGTGAACAAGACGTTTCTATTATGGGCCTTCTCATCGACTCTCTCCCGGAAGAGGCATTTTCATTGCCAATCAGACGGACCACTAGCAAAGAGATCTGGGATGCACTCCATACTGAATTCAGTTCTCCGTCTACAACTAGGATTCTGTCTCTCAATGTCTCCCTTCAAAATCTGGTTCACAAATCAGATGCGACCATTACTCAGTTTTTCCATCGAGCCAAGATCTCTTCGATGAGCTAGTAGCTGCAGGGCAACCCCTCCTACAGGAAGACTTTAACATCCACATCTTCTGGGCCCTATTCACTGAATATCAAGCACTTACTTTCATTATGATGGCACAAAAGGAGCCCATCTCCTACACTGACATGCATGGTCTCCTTATGAGTCACGAGAACCTTCTCCACTCACGCCTTCCTATTGTTGATCCTGCCATCGATGCATCAACCAATGGCACTCACCAAGGCCGTGGCCCTCCTTCCACTGGTGGTCGTGGTACAGGCTCCTCATGAGGCCGTGGTCGTGGCAGTGCTATTGGATTTGGTCGTTCTAATGCATTTGCTTACAACCTATGCACAATTTGTGGACGCACTAATTATCAGACAGACACTTGCTACTATTGCCCACAGGGAACTACCAGAGCCGCTATTCTACCTACCCCTCCCCATCCCTATAATTGGCCATCACCTCAACCCAACGCCTACCATACTACACCCTTTCCTAACCCTCAACCCCCTAACATCGCGCCCCCATCCCATCACCCCACACCTCCACAATCCTTTACCACCTCTTGGATCCCTGATACTGGAGCCACCCACCATTCCACCCCTGACTTAACCCAATTCTCCACCTATGATCCATACAAAGGTAATAACCAACTCGTGGTTGATAATGGTAAGGGCCTTCCTATATCTCATATAGGCACTGCTTCCATCTCTTCTCCCTCTCATTTCTTTTCTCTTTTTAATGTTTTACATGTTCCTACTCTCATTTGTTCTTTGTTATCTGTTCAGCAGTTTTACCGTGACAATAATGTTTACTTTGAGTTTCACTCTTAATTTTTTCTCTGTGAAGGATCTGAAGACCAAGCAAACCCTCTTCACTGAACACAATAAGAATGGCCTCTATTCCATTCCAGCATCACCTTATGCCAATCTGGCCTCTGCCTCATCTTTTAGTCGCTGGCATCATTGTTTAGGGCATCCTCATGAACGTGTGCTTTGTCTTATGTTACCTAGCTATCAGCCCGTGAAGTCTCATTCTTTATGTTCTGCTTGCCAAATGGGAAAAGCTAGTAGATTATCACTATGTGAAATTAGTTCTCGTAGTTCCTCTCCTTTGGATTTGGCTTTTAGTAATGTATGGGGCCCCCACCTCACAGTTTCTTCAATTGGTAATCGTTATTTTGTTATTTTTGTTGATGACCATACTAAATATATTTGGTTTACTGCTTTAAAGTTGAAGTCTGATGTTTACTCTGCCTTTCGTACTTTTCACGCTTTGGTAGAACGTCAGTTCTCTCGCTCCATTAAGGCCATTCAAACTGATTGAGGGGGAGAATTTCGTACTCTCCCATCTTACTTTGCCAAGTTGGGCTTTCAACACAGGTTATCTTGCCCTCATACTCAAGAGCAACAGGGAACAGTTGAACACCGTAATAGGCACATTGCTGAAACTGGGATTACCGTACTACCCCATGCAGCTGTTCCCCAGGCTTACTGGGATTATGTTTTTGAAACCGAGGTCTTTCTCATCAACCGTATGCCCTCCTCTGTCATAGGTAACAAATCCCCCCATCAGTTAGTTATAGGAAATTTTTCGAATTACTCTTTTCTAAAAATCTTTGGATGCCTTTGCTATCCATGGCTCCGTCCTTACAATCATCACAAGGTTGAAACCCATTTTGCGTCATGTGTTTTCTTAGGATACAGCCCTTCCCATCATGGTTATCGTTGTATGGATCTCATCACCTGTCGTATCTACATATCTCACCATGTCAGATTTGATGAATCTACTTTTCCATTTCACACTGCACTCCCATCCTCAACCCAACCCCCTCCTACTACCCCTCCCCCGTGGGACATTGCACCTAACATACCTACCCCTCCATCTACCCTCCCAAACCCACCCATCCCTCTTCCTGCCACCCCAGAACCGCCCCTACCCAAACCACCCTCTCCTATATCCCCTCCTTTCTCACCTCACCCAACCCTAGCTGGCCCTAACCTTGACTCCTCTACCACCCCACCCCGCCACACCAGAACCCTACATGATCTCTATGCCAACCCCCTGACCCTCTCTACCACCACCTCACCTAACCCGGATGAACCTACATACTTCTCCTAGGCCCACAAGATTCCTCATTGGAAATCTGCTGTCTGATGAATTAATGCTTTATTACATAATGATACTTGGTCTCTTGTGCCTTATAGGAAAACTATGAATTTGGTTGGTTGCAAGTGGGTGTACCACATCAAACGGAAGGCAAATGGCTCCCTTGAGAGATATAAGGCCCGTTTAGTTGCTAAAGGATTTCATCAACAACTTGGTCTTGATTACCATGAGACCTTTAGCCCTGTAATCAAACATACTACCATACAGACGATCCTCTCCTTGGCCATATCTAATGGATGGGATGTTCGTTAGCTTGATGTTCAGAATGCGTTCCTACATGGTATTCTATCTGAGGAAGTCTACATTGCTCAACCCCAGGGTTTTGAAGATGCCCTGCGCCCTAATCATGTCTGTCGCCTCCACAAGTCCCTCTATAGGCTCAAATAGGCTCTTAGGGCTTGGTTTCACAGGTTATTTGAGTTCCTCACTCGCTCAGGTTTTCAGTCATCCCAAACCTACACATCACTATTTATCTACATGCAGGGCTCTGTTGTCACATATGTCCTTGTCTACGTAGATGACATCTTGGTTACAGGGAACCAACCAACTCATGTTCAGACTCTCCTTCATTAGCTTGCTTCAAAATTTCCTATCAAGGATCTTGGCCGTCTCAGCTTTTTCCTTAGTATTGAAGCCCTATATCGGTCTGATGGTGTCCTCCTCTCTCAACACTGGTACATAACTAATCTCCTATAGAGGGGTGGCATGACTGACTGTAAGCCTTTCACTACCCCCATGGCCACCACCTTTCCAGCATCTTCCACAGGGGGTGTCCTTCTTTCTGACCCCACCAGGTATCGCTCTATTATCAATGCTCTCCAATACATCACCCTCACCAGGCCTGATGTGGCTTATTCAGTGAACCGTGCCTACCAGTTCATGCATGTCCCCTTCGAAGACCATTAGACACTAGTCAAATAGATTCTACGCTATCTCCAAGGTACCAAGGATCAGGGGTTGTTCATCTCCAAATCTAGTTCCCTCCAATTATAAGCATTCTTCGATGCTGACTGGACTGATGATAGTGCAGATTGTAAATCCACAGGTGGCTATGCCATCTATATGAGTCCTAATCTGATCTCATGGGCCTCCAAGAAGCAGAAGATAGTTACACGCTCCTCCACCGAGTCTGAGTACAAAGCAATGGCTGATGCCTATGCCGAACTCACTTAGCTTCACTCTCTCTTTGAGGAATTAGGGATCCCTGTTTCCATTGCACCCATTCTTTGGTGTGACAACATTGGGGCCACTTACCTTTCGGTCAATCCGGTCTTTCATTCTCATACCAAGCACGTTGAAATTGACTTCCCCTTCGTTCGTGATAAAGTCACATCTAAGGACCTTCAGGTGCAGTTCATTTCAACACATGACCAGATAGCCGATATCCATACCAAAGCTCTCAGCTCTACACGGTTCTCCTTTCTATGGGATAAGCTACAATTTCGACCATTCAAATCCCCACCTTGAGGGGGTGTATCAGGATAGTTAGTGTCCAACTCGAATTCAACCTCTAGAGTCATACTCACACTCAATAACCTCTCCTACATTGTAGGCATTTTTAGTGAGCACAAACTCTAGAGACTGACTTGCAGTCCAAGACTACCTCATGAGACAGTAGAGTTGGAATAGGACTCTCACATGGGATAATAGACTTTCAGTCCATTACTCACTTATATTAATAGAGTCCTACCCTATTACTATTAGAGTTTGAGTCTCCCACATGTGATCATAGAGTTTGTCTATAACTTAATAACTGTAATCTCTATATAAGAGCACCATTGTACACTCATTAAAGTTAATGCCTATACTACTTCAACATGTAAGATTTGACAATGCCGGTAAGTTTACCATCATCAACGATACATGATTTGGCACCCATGAGGAGCTCTTAATGTGGATCCACCAAGACACAGTGGTTGCGCCAATCTCTTGTCTTGTATCACATTCACCGATGGTGCCAAGCAATCACAGATCATACTAATCTTGAATGCATTTGAAGAGAGGCTTCTACCACTCAATCTGTTTCCCAGATAATGGACCAGTAGATCTTTGTTCAACGGATTAAATCAATATTGAGCTGGCAATCCCAAACCCAATCCCTCCTCTTTTAGATCTTGATCTTCTTCTAGTTGTGATGTACATAAATAAGACCAACCAATGGGGAGATGATGCATGTACCAACCACGGATTTTCATCACAGTTGACTATGTGTCCATCAGCTTCACCTCCAAGCAATAAGTCTATCATAGCTAGAATGGCCAAGGAGATAGCCTCCAGTATCGGAGGAGCTACCTACGACTCTCTATTATTACCCATGATCAGGGTAGATGTTACAGGGCCTCCCACAACAGAGAAAGTGGATGACAACCCTCCAGTAACCATCAAGATTTTAGGGGATAAAAGGAGGAAGGAGATCCATAAATCAGGTATTGACACTCACACACTCCAGCCATGTTTCCCTTTCCTCCCTATGTGCTCAGATTCACACTCCAGCTCTATCATCTTTCCCTTTCCTCCATGTGTACTCGGATTCTAACTTAAGCATAGGAGAGTCCCCCATTGGAGCTTTCTCTAATCATCATCCTTTTGCTTTATGTGTATAATAGGCCGTAAAAGAATCTGCAACATCAGATTATTGACGTAATATTGAGTCCAACCCTAATGGGTAACTCAATATATGTATTCTGTCCAGTATAGCAGGTTTCCATATTTTATGTGATCTCATATTGTGTAACTATATTTAAATATTGCGAAGTGTGGTTAGTCGATTAGGGCATTCATCATGTATAAATATTCTCTTTTGAAATTCACAAATTAATATACAAAAGTTTCTTTACAAAATACTGTGTTAGCATGGTATCAAGAGGTTAGGATTTCCTCTTTTTTTTTTTTTCCTTCTTCCTGCTCCATAGAGCAGAATCGATCCTCTCTGGTGTGTTCCTCTCAACGCTGCTATTTCTCTCCCTCCATTGCTATCTTGGTGAAACCCCATTAATCCTTATGGCCACCAACCCTCCTCAATTGCCCTCGGCCACTCAATCTGCCATCACACCTGCATCACCCTCTCCATCTTTTCTCTCCCCTCATCATCTTCTTTTCATTAAACTCACTCCTATAAACTTCCTTCTCTGGAAGAAACAACTCATCCCCTTCCTTTGTGGCCAATGCCTCTTTGGATACCTCAATGGCACCATTCCCTGTCCCAATGATTTAGAGGTAGCATTGACCTGGCAATAAAAGGACTCTCAACTGGTTAGTCTCCTTGTCGCCTCTCTCTCTGAGGCCATTGTCCCTATTATTCTAGACAAGGAAACCATCCAGGACATCTGGAACACTCTTCATGAGACCTATGGCTCCACCTCCTCCACGTGTCTCATATCTCTCAAACTCAGCATGCACAATCTCTGTCAGAAAATTGATGAGATCATTACCCAATACCTTCACTAGGCTAAATCGACTGCTGATAAGTTGGCTGCTGCTAGTAGGACTCTTCTCCCTGTGGATTATAATATCCATGTTCTTTGTGGTCTGGTTGAGGACATATAGCAAATTGTACCATCTCTGCTTACTCGTGTGGTTATCGCTTCAGATAATGAGCTTCACGGATTGCTTCTCAGCCATGAAAGCATGAAGGCCTTTCGCAAACTCTGTGTCTTTGACACGGCTGAATCTTCCAAGCCCCCAATTGCCAATATTGCTCACTGGTCTTCCCCTTCCTTTGGTGACTCGACCAACCCTGGTCGTTGTTCTTCACGGGGTCGTGGGGGGCGTGGTAAATCAGGTCATGGCTGTGGTTGTTCCTCTCAAAGTGGTCTCTATTGCACTATATGTCAGTGCACCAACCACAATGCCACCACATGCTTCTACAAACCCCAAGCCTACCCCAACTCCTATCACCATACCTACACAAACCCTCCCATGATGGCCCCCACCTCCCATTATACCTATCCCAATCCTCCCATTCTCCCCACCCCCACTACCCTCCTTCCAACGCCCTCACTTGGTGACCTAATATAGGAGCCTCTCACCATGTGACCCCTGACCTCCATTCTCTTTCCCATTATGACCCCTACACTAGTAATGATCAGCTCCAGGTTGAAAATGGTAAGGGTGTTCCCATATCTCTGTTCAAAATTTCTATCAGGATAATAGTGTATTCTTTGAGTTTCATTCTTCTCACTTCTTTTTCAAGGACAAGTGCACAAGAGGACTCTACTTTTCAGGCCAAGCAGTAATGGTCACTACACCCTCAAGGCCCATCCTCCTTCTGCCCTTTCCATTAGTATTGTCGAAAGAACGTCCATTGATGGGTGGCATCATCGCTTTGGGCACCCTCATGAGCCTCTTCCCTATTTTATGCTTCACAGTAATAATTTACCATGTCAGTCCACAAGGATGCGTATTTGTGTACTGCCTATCAACTTGGCAAGGCCCATCGTTTGTCTTTAAGTCTTTCTTCCTCTACTAGTTTATTTCCTTTGGATCTGGTTTATAGTGGTGTTTGGGGTTCTTCCCCTGCCTCATCCCCTGAAGGACACAGGTATTTTGTAATATTTGTTGATGACTTCTCTAAATATATCTGGTTTTATCCAATGGTTTACAAGTCCGAAGTCTTTGGCAATTTTAAAAATTTTCAAGCTCTTATTGAATGTCTTTTCTCTCGTAAATTAAAATCCGTCCAGACTAACTAGGGTGGTTAATATCATGCCTTACCCACGTTTTTCACCCCACTTGGGGCTACCCATCACAAGGCTTGTCCCCATACTCATGAGCAACAGGGTGCATTCGAACGCCAACATTGTCACATTATTGAGATTGGCCTAACCTTGCTTGCTTATGGATTCATTCCCAGGAAATACTGACTGTATGCTTTTGATACAACTATGTACCTCATAAATCAGATGCCTTCTCGCACTTCCAACCATATTTCTCCGTTTTATCTTGTATATCACAGAGCACCGGACTATTCTTTTCTTCGATTTTTTGGGTGTTGTTGTTTTACCTATCTCCGTCCATACAATTCTCATAAAATTGACTTTCGCTCTACTCCTTATGTTTTTCTAGGGTACAATGACTCCCATACGGGATATCGTTGTCTTGATCTGGCGTTTAACTGAATGTACATTGCCCAACACGTTTGATTTGACGAGTCTCTTTTTCCCTTTTCTTTGGTTAACCCAACACCGCCTCCTCCCTCTGCTGTCCCTACCACCGCTCCTTGGGCTGTTGCCCCACTCGGTCTACCACCTCTTCTCCCCCTTCCCTTAACTCTAACTATACATCATCCCCTACCTCCCGTGGATGCTCGATCTCCACCTAGTGCGCCTCTTCCCATGCCTAACCGTTCTCCACCTAGTGTGCACGCACCCATTCCCCTAGCCTCCCCTTTATCTTCTCCTCTTGAGTGCCGTACCCACCCCTTAACTGACCTATATGGTTCCCCATCCCCACCCTCCCCACCCAGTGTGGCCTTGGTGTCCTCACTCACCAACCTCCCCCTACCTACCCCAATCGAGTTCACAAAATGTAGCTCCGCCCTTGACCAGGCCTCACCACCATCACCTCCATTCCCTCTGAGCTAACCTACTTTACCTAAGCCCAAAAATCTCCTGAGTGGCGCACTGCCATGGCTGAAGAATTTAACACTCTTCTTCGCAGTGGCACCTGGACTCTAGTTCCTTGGTCTGATACTATGAACCTGGTTGGGTGCAAGTGGGTCTTTCGGATCAAAAGAAAGGCTGATGGGTCCCTTGAGCACTACAAAGCTTGCCTCATGGCTAAGGATTTTCATTAACAAGAAGTGGTTGATTACATAGAAACGTTTAGTCTCGTTGTAAAGCCAACGACTATTCGATCTATATTGGCCATTGCGACATCCCAAGTCTAGCCTATTCGTCAACTTAACGTTCACAACGCCTTTCTCCACAGCATCCTATCTGAAGAAGTTTATATGGTTCAGCCCCCTGGGTTCGAAGATGGTGCTAATCCATCTCATGTGTGCAAGCTCTATAGGTCGTTGTATGGTCTAATACAGACGCCTCGTGCCTGGTTCCAATGACTTACCCATTTTCTACTTCAGTTAGGTTTTCAAGGCTCCAAGATTGACCCCTCACTTTTTTATCTATAGTCACGATGGTGTTCTCATCTATGTGTTGATATATGTTAATGATATAATTGTCATAAGCAGGTCCTCATCTCACGTTTCCTATCTTCTCCAACAGCTAGCCAGTGAGTTCTCCATTAAGGACCTCGGTCCTCTTCATTTCTTTCTTGGCATTGAGGCTCTTCCCAGCCAAAGGGTCTGCTTCTCTCTCAATCCCGTTCCGTGGATGACTTAATTAAATAGGTAGGTATGACTGACTGTAAGCCTATCAAGACACCTATGATCACCTCTCTTAAAGCATCGATCACAGGGGGTGTGTCCCTACCTGATCCCTCCTCCTATCAATCCATTGTTGGAGCACTTTAGTTTCTTACTCTCACTAGTCCTGATGTGAGCTTCGCTGTGAACAAGGTATGCCAGTTCATGCATTCTCCTACTGAGGATCACTGGTCTATGGTCAATTGCATTTTGCGTTATCTTAAAGGTACCCACTCCCATGGTCTTCTTCTTGAACCAGACTCTCACCCCACTCTTTAGGCCTTTAGAGATGCAGATTGGGTTGGCAGCTCTGAAGATTGTAAATCAACTGGGGGCTATACGGTCTTCCTTGGACCCAATCTTATATCTTGGATGGCTCATAAGCAGCGCACTGTTGCATGTTCTTCCACAGAGGCGGAGTACAAGGCTCTTGCTGATGCTTCCACAAAACTTATTTGGCTGGAGTCTCTATTCAAGGAAATCTGCTTTTCCCTCTCTAGTCCACCCGTACTCTGGTGTGAAAATATAGGTGTCACTTACCTCTCGGCCAATCCAGTCTTCCACGATCGTACAAAGCATGTCAAGATCGACTTTCACTTTGTCTGTGAACGGGTGGCCAGTCGTCAGCTATCTGTTTAGTTCATCTCCACTAAGGATCAACTCGCGGATATCTTCACTAAGGCTCTTCTCATAGCTCATTTTCAGTTCTTGCGTGACAAGTTAAAGATTCGCAACTCCGATTCTTCCCCTTAAGGGAGTTTATTAACGTAATATTGAGTCCAACCCTAATGGGTAACTCAATATACGTATTCTGTCTAGTATAGCAGGTTTCCATATTTTATGTGATCTCATATTGTGTAACTATATTTAAATATTGCCAAGTGTGATTGGTCGATTAGGGAATTCATCATGTATAAATATTCTCTATTGAAATTCACAAATCAATATACAAAAGTCTCTTTACAGAATACGAATACTGTGTTAGAACAGATTAGCCCAAATATTGGTATTATTAACTCCTAGCCTAAGGTACCCCTAACCTATGGGAGCTCCTTGGTATGTCAGAGTCGGGGAACCTAAGCCATGGTATCTACAATTTAGTTCACCTCATCAGTATAAATAAGCTAAGGGAGCTCAAAATACTGCTCAAGCAATCGAGAACTAGATTAAAAGAAGTGTTTTCGTTTGTCATGAAAATTTATAAGAGGAGAGAAAGTTACACATAAAACAAATCAAAGAAATCGCATCAAGAAAAAAATAAAATCACTTTGGAGTAGGGTCCTTCGGAGTTGGAGATTGCATAGGAGAAAGTACGAAGCACTGGAGTGCCAACTCGGGAGGATAAGGGAAAAATGGATCAACTTTTGTCTCCTTAGCCTGGCCACTTGGCACCCTCAACATTTGATTCCAGGAGCTGGAAGAGCTTTGGGATCAACTTGGCCCTCCTCATTGGAGGACACTTGCACCACCTCAGCAACCTCCTCGAAAATGACAATCACTACCTCCTCAGAGACACCCTCAACCCCAGAATGGACCACATTCATCTTGAGGGTAGAAGGATATACCTTTTCCTTGGCGGGTGTTAAATTGAGTCTTTATTCATCAGTTTTATGAGTTGGAGGTACACGTCTTATATAGACCTTCAAAGGTAGAAGTGTACTCCAACTCTAATACAAAAGAGATAGTTACAATAGGACTCTGATATCACATGTGACAATTACAATAGGACTCTGATATCATATGTGACAATTACAATAGGACTTTGATATCACATATGACAATTACAATAGGACTTTGATATCCTAAGAGAGAGACTTCGAATGGGAGTCGATCTCTAGTGTTGCTGTCCAATGAGACTCTTATTTTGTAGGAGAGGTTTTTGAGGTAGAGGAGGACTCTAACTGTGTTGATACACCCCCTCAAGGTGGGAATTTGAATGGTTGAATTCGCAGCTTGTCTCGGAGAACAGTGAACCGTTTTGAACTGAGAGGCTTGGTGAGAATATCAACTATTTGATCATTTGTGGAGATGAATTGCACCTGAAGCTCCTTGGAGGCAACCTTGTCCTGAACAAAGTGAAAATCTATTTCGACATGTTTTGTACGGGCATGAACCACAAGATTGATTGAGAGATAAGTGACACCAATATTGTCACACCAGAGGATTGGCACTGTGGGGATAGGAATGCTTAGTTCAGCAAAGAGAGAGCGGAGCCAGGTGAGTTCTGCACAAGCATTAGTGATAGCCTTGTACTTTGATTCAGTAGAAGAGTGTGCAACCATCTTTTACTTTTTAGATGCCCAAGAGATTAAATTGGGACCCATATAGATGGCATAGCCGCCTATCGATTTTTGGTCAGCACTATCACTAGCCCAGTCAGCATTAGAGAATGCCTGAAGTTGAAAAGAATCAGACCTAAAGATGAATAACCCTTGGTCTTTTGTGCCCTGGAGATAATGGAGGATTCTTTTGACCAGGGTCCAATGATCCTCTAAGAGAGCATACACAAAATGGCAGGCCCGATTGACAGAGTAGGCTACATCAGGTCTGGTGAGAGTGATGTATTGGAGAGCACCTACAATGGATCGATACCTTGTGGGATCCGAGAGAAGGACACCCCCTAAGGAAGAGGCTGTAGAGGTGGTGGCTATGGGAATGGTAACAGGTTTACAGTCAGTCATTCCAGCACGTTGAAGAAGATCAGAGATGTAGCGTGCTTGAGAGAGGAGGACACCACCATGCTGATAGAGAACCTCAACACCGAGGAAGAAACTGAGGCGACCAAGGTCTCTGATAGAGAATTCTATGGCAAGTTGTTGGAGGAGGGAGGTAACATGAGAGAGCTGGTTTCCTGTAACTAGAATATCGTCAACATAGACAAGTACATATGTTATGATGGAGCCCTGCATATGGATGAACAGAGATGTGTTAGTTTGGGAGGATAAAAAATCAGAGCGAGTCAGAGACTCAGAGAGCCTGTGGAACCAAGCCCGGGAGGCCTGCTTGATCCCATAAAGAGATTTGTGGAGCTTGTAAACATAAGAAGGGCGCAGGGAGCCTTCAAAACCCTGGGGTTGAGCCATGAAGTCCATAAAGGAATGCATTATGAACATCGAGCTGGCGAACATCCCAATTCTTTGAAATGGCCAAGGATAGAATTGTCCTTATGGTCGTGGGCTTGATTACTGAACCGTCGGGTTTACGCTTGATGCAGTAGACTCACTTGCATCCAACCAAGTTCATGGAATCTCTATAAGGCACAAGAGACCAAGTACCATTACGTAATAAAGCATTAAATTCATCACACATAGCAGAGCGCCAGTTGGGGTCTTTGTGGGCCTAGGAGAAGCATGTAGGTTTAGTGGGTTGGTGTGTTGAAATAGTGGAGAGGGTCAATGGGTCAGCATAGAGGTCAGTAAGAGCTCTGGTGCGGTGGGGAGGTGAGGTAGATGAGTTAGGGTTGGGGACAGTTCGAGGTGGGGGGGTGAGGGGAGGAGGGGGAAATGGGAGAGGGTGGGTTAGGAGAGGGTGGGTCTGGTGTAGTAGGGGGAGGGACCACTGGGGGAGGTGTAGGAGGGGTGGGTTGGGTTGGCGTAGGGTAGGGGAGATTGGGGGCGATGGCCCATGGGGAAAGGTTAGGTGTAGGTGGGGGAGGGGTGTGAGGGGTTGGGGTATTGTGATAGGGGAAGGTGGATTCATCAAACCGAACATAGCGACAGATGTAGATGCGATGAGTGGTGAGATCCATACAACGGTAACCATGATGGGAGGGACTATAGCCTAAGAAGACATAAGGTGCAGAACGAGGTTCTACCTTATGATGATTGTAAGGATGAAGCCAAGGGTAGCAAAGGCATCCAAAGATTTTGAGAAAAAGTAGTATAGGGAATTGCCTATGACGAGCTGATGGGGGGATTTATTGCCAATGACAGAGGACGGCATGTGGTTGATAAGGAATACCATGGTTTCAAAGGCATAGTCCCAATATGCTTGGGAAACAGAAGCCTAAGAAAATAGGGTAATCCCAGTTTCAACAATATGCCTGTTACGGCGTTCAACAGTTCCTTGCTGCTCATGAGTATGAGGGCAAGAGAGTCTATGCTAAATGCCCAGCTTGGCAAAGTAAGTGGGAAGAGTGAGGAATTCTCTACCCTAATCAGTTTAGATAGCCTTGATGGAGCAAGAGAACTGACGTTCCACCAGGGCCTGAAAGGTTTGAAAAGCAAAGTAAACATCAGATTTTAACTTTAAAGCTGTAAACCAAATATATTTAGTGTGGTCATCAATAAAAATAATAAAGTAGTGGTTCCCATTTGAAGAAACAGTGGGGTGGGGACCCCATACATGACTAAAAATTAGGTCTAAAGAAGAAAAGCTATGAGAACTAGTTTCCCGTAGCGACAAACGACTAGCTTTGCCCATTTGGTAAGTAGAACAAAAAGAAGGAGGCTTGACGAGCTGATGACCAAGAAGCATGAGGCGAAGAACCCTTTCATGAGGATGCCTTAGACGGTGATGCCAACGACCGTATGATGAAGCAGAGACCAGGTGAACAGAAGGTGGTGCTGAAATAGAATAGAGGCCATTTTTGCTATGTCCAGTGAGGAGGATGTGTTTGGTCTCCAGATCCTTCATAAAAAAATAAGAAGAATGAAATTCAACGAAAACGTTATTTTCACGACAGAACTGTTGAACAGAAAGTAGTGAACAAGTGAGGGAGGGAACATGTAAGACATTAAAAAGAGACAAAGAACGAGAAGAAGACGAAATGGAAGTATTGCCAATATGAGACATAGAAAGCCCCTTACCATTACCAACTAAGAGTTGGTTGTTACCTGTGTATGGATCATAGGTGGAGAACTGAGTGAGGTCAGGGGTGGCATGATGGGTGGCACTGGTGTCAGGTATCCAAGAGGTGGTGTAGGTCTGTGGATGGTGGGGGAATGGTTGAGGTGGGGGAGGCGTGGGGTTCATAGGGTGGGTTGGGGGGTAGGCCATAGTGTGGTAGGCGTTGGGGGGGGTGTGGAGGGTGATGGTAGGGATGGTGTGGGGTAGGGAGTAGGGATGGTTTGGTGGTGTTCTGTTGTCGATAGTAGCAGGTGTCTGTCTGAAGGTTGGTGTGGCCACATATTGTGCAGGGATTGTGGACAAAGGCATTGGAGCGCTCAAAACCTCCACCACGACAATGGCCTCTTGAGGATGAAGTACCATGACCACCATTAGATTGAGTGGGTGGTCTATGGTTTTGACGAGCAATATGAGCTGAGGCTTCGATTGCAGGATCGATGATGGGGAGACGAGATTGGATCAGAGTCTCATGGCTCATGAGAAGGCCATGCATATCATTATAGGAGATTGGCTCCTTTTGTGCCATCATAATGGAGGCGAGGGCCTGGTAGTCAGTTCTGAGAGCATGGAAGGCATGGATGTTGAAATCTTCTTGAGGTAGCGACTTCCCTATAGTTGCTAGTTCATCAGAGAGGGACTTTACTCGATGGAGAAACTGAGTGATAGTCTCATCTAGTTTGTGAACCAGATTTTGAAGGGAGACATTGAGAGACAGGATCCATGTGGTAGAGGGAGAGCTGAAGGATGCATGTAGGGCATCCCATATTTCCTTACTAGTGGTCTGTCCAACTGCGAGAGAGAGGGCCTCATCAGAGAGGGAGGCAATGAAAAGACTCATAATGGATGCAGCCTATTCATGCCAGGTTTTGGCTTGACGGGATCCTGAGGGCAACAGAAGTCACTAGTGACATAGTCAAGGAGGCATTGGCCTGTGAGGTACAACATAATTTGAGTGCACCAAAACACAATTTTTTGATGTGAGTTTGAGGGAGATAAAGTGATGAGCGTCAGAGAGGGATTGGGGAGGTGGTGGGGCGTCGGCCATGGTGGTATTGGGGCTGATCTGTGTGGCCATGAGGTGAGGGGTGGGGAGGATAGCTACTGTCTGGTTCTTCTTGATGTGTTTTTTCTTTTTTTTTTTTGCAAAGAAGAAGGAAGATGTGGGATGTGAGAGAGGGAGTGGGAGTAGGAGAGTCTTTTTTTTTTGCAAAGAAGAAGGAAGATGTGGGATGTGAGAGAGGGAGTGTGAGTGGAAGATTTTTTTTTTTTTGCAAAGAAGAGAGAGGAACATGGGTTAGGGAGTGGGTGATGAAGAGAGAGAAAAGCGTGGAGAGGAATGTGTTAGCTCGATGGAGCTTGTATGACTGCTGATACCATCTTAAACTGAGTCTTTATTGATCAGTTTTATGACTTGGAGGTACACGTCTTATATAGACCTTCAAATGTGGAAGTGTACTCCAACTCTAATACAAAAGAGACAGTTACAATAGGACTCTAATATCACATGTGACAGTTACAATAGGACTCTAATATCCTAAGAGAGAGACTTCGAATGAGAGTCGATCTCTAGTGTTGCTATCCAATGAGACTTCTATTTTGTAGGAGAGGTTTTTGAGGTAGAGGAGGACTCTAACTGTGTTGATAGTTGGAGACTACGGCCTCTCAGAGGTTGATGCAGTGCCGTGAGGGGCAGATCCCTCCAAGTCGAACTCTTAGAAGCGAGCAAAGTCCTCCTCCAATGCACTAAAGTAAGTCTGGGTGCATCTTCACGACCTCCTTCCTGAAAGCTTACAACTTTATCAAGTATGACTTGACGCTTCATCCAAGGTCATCCTTGAAAGCTTACAACCTTATCAGGTGGACTCCTCGGTAGCAGCCTTCTCAACCGTTCCTCGGTCTTGATGCAAACTTCCACGACTAATTTCATGGCCTTGTTCAGGGAAATTGTAGTTTTTGATTTGCGATCTCCGGATCCTCCCTTGACTTGAAGACCTCCTTCCTGAGGTTTAGTGAGGACGACTCCAATGCTTGGTACATCTATTGAAGAGCACGATAGTCAGCCTCCTTTGAGTTTGCCCTCTCCTCGGCCTTATTCTTCTCCGTTGCCAACTTCTTCTTCTCCTTATCGGCTTTTCCAACCTCTCTTTCAATACCTCACTGAGATCGTGGAAATGCTCGAGGCACATAAGTGCCTCACCGAGGGGAACTTGCCCTTGTAAGAAAAAGAATTATGCAATCAAAATTGAGAAAGAAAATAAAAAAATCCCAATAACAACTTACCCTGGCCAGAAGGGAATAACCCATCTCCAACAAAGTCTCGTACTTGAGATATGCTCCATAAACTTGGTCCCTCAGGTGAGGACACTTGCGCACAAACTTCTTCGCCACCTCCGCACACTCAAAGGCAGAATCTTTGACCTAAACCTTTGAGTAGTTTACAAGATCCTAAGAGCAAGACTTCGAGTCATCCTTATACGACTTCTTCAAGGCCTTGTGGGCTACTTTCTCTTTAACATAGGGACATAGGGACATCGGTAGCATCAGAAGACTTCAAGGCCCTAGAACTCAGGGTGGTGGGCTGCATTGACCCACTAGCCACCATGGTAATCTGAGGAGGGAAGTCCTCTGAGAAGCCCTTTTACGTGATGCTCGTTGCCCTCTTGCTTATGCTTTTTCCAACATTGTTGAAGCTGGCCATTAGAGGCCTCCTTGCGAGCTCCCTCAGCCCAAGTAAGGTCTTTCCTATTTTTCTCCTCAAAAGGCTTTTTAATCATCGCTTTCCGGAGGTTGTAGCAATAATGGCCAAAATCTATCCCTCTTTGGGCATCCATGGGTCTCACGCCACAACATCCCCACTTAAAGACATCTGGGGTTCTATTTCAAAGAGGCTTTCTTCCATTTGGGGGTATTCTAAAAAATATAGGGAAAATTACGTGATTACTTACTATTGGGTTTACTTTTACAGAAATACCCACATTGGGTTTGACTCAACAGATTTATCCAAGAAAACTTTATGTATTACAAAAATGACCAAAACAGCAACAGTCGTACAAACGCCTATGAGTTAGATATGTACATCTTCCAATTGGTAAAAAAATCCCTGATTTTTATTCTATACTTTTCTACAATCGGCTCTTTAACTTCAGATGTTCAGCTTCAATTCTGGTACTAACCCGATCAAGTCTCCAAATTATTACAGATGCCTTCAAACCTCCTTCATTAATGAATCCTTCCACCATTCGATACCCAATCTCTTTCCCCTTCTCATTATCCATCACTGCAACTATTGTAGGCCCTGTGCCACTAATTGTACACCCAAATGCTCCCGCATCAATTGCAACCTTCTTCACAGCTTCCATCCCAGGAATCAGAGGTGCTCCTTTTGGCTCTGCAATGTTATCCGACTACAATGCCGACCCTAATACTTTCAAATCCCCCTGCAACACAGACACCATAAGCACCCCTGCTTGGCTACAATTCCATATATGATGTGACATCTCAATCTCTGTTGGCAACGCATTCCTCATCTTCTTTGTCTAAGCTTCAAATTCAGGAGTGACGAGAACAAAAGACAGCTCCTTACTGAATGGAAAACTCAATCTGATCAAATCAAGCAGCTCATAGCACCAGATCAGTACAAACCCACCCATGATCGCTCATGCTATGTTATCGGTATGGTAATCTGAGACCTTAGCCTCCGATTCCAGCCCTGCGACAACAAGATCTGAGCTTGACTCGACCAAAAATCTCATTCACAACAACTATAGTGGTGACACTTGCATGCACTGGATCCGAGACTGCTCCCTAAAGGTAATCCTTTTTCAAGAGAGAGCGATAGACCAACCGATCATATCCCAAGCATTTTCATGGCGGAAATCACCCCAACTTCGGCTCAATTTAAGAGAGGATCTTTGTTGAGCCTTGATGAACTATCTCATACACTATTAATGGAAGAGATTGAGATCTCACCTATACGAACGTCTAAATCGACTCGTAGGGATGCGCTTAATGATGGAAGTAGCATAGAATGGAAATCAGAAATTTTTTACCGAAGGGAAGATGATACATGCCCAACTTGTAGACATACTAGTGAAGGCGTACGACTGTCATTGTTTTGGTCATTTTTGTAATACACAAAGTCTTTTTGGATAAATCTGTTGAGTCAAACCCAACATAGGTATTTCTGTAAAAGTAAACCAAATAGTGGATAATCACGTAATTTTCCCAAAAATATATTAATAATTGATAAATATAGGGGATTGGAAAACATGATATTTGGAGTCGCCACCTAGTGTGAGGGCATAGGACCTAATGGGTGAGCTCAATTCATAAGGAAAGGGCTCGAGAATTAGTTTGGTCCAGAGATGAGGGTAAGTGTCAGGTTATGGAGATGGGAAGGTGTTAGGAACCCTATTCTGTCCGGTTGAAATATCTTCCTACTAGATGCTTAAAAAACAAACATTCTCCCCTGATTAATCTTATACCACATGCATGGCTAAGTTATTGCTACACTATTATTTACACTACTACATATGAATTAAATGTCTACATTGTGCCTACTGAGTTGAGAAATTAAAAGTCTACATTGTTTCGGGTCGAGAGGGAGGTCCCTTTTATTACAGACACGAACTTCAGTGATGGTCCCCCAAATCAAACGAAGGTGGATTCAACTGTTTGCTTTCCTTCTTCATAGAATTTAGCCTTATTATGGCCTTTCACAACTTTAGGGATTTATTGGGTATTTTTGGGAATGTTTTAAAAATTTTAGAAACTGGATAGAATTTAAGGGAATCTTAATAATCTAAATATTTTTTTGGCTTTCTAATAGCTTTCAAAGGTTTCCTAAAGGTTGGAGAATCTTTTGGATTTCTTAGAATTTTATGATTTTTTGGGCACAAGGATCAAAGCAAGAGAATCTTAAGGAATCTGGTAAATCTACAGGTGGGATTTCTAAGACTTCATAAGGGTCTTAGAATTTCTTTAGGATTTTTCAATGATTTAAGGTTTTTGACACAAATCGAGGTGAGGGAATCTTGAGGAATTTGGCCAATCTTTGGCTTAGGGAGGAGAGAGAATGTAAAAGGAGGCAGGGGGGACTTCTCCTCAGACTTAAAGCCTATAATTGCTTGGTGTTTCTTGAAGCAAATGTGTCTATTTATAGGTGACACAAAGGGCAGGGGCATTTTGGCCATTTGGCTTGGTGGCCCCTGAGAAACATTGTGATTCCACCAAGTCCCAGGGGAAAAATGGTTATATGCTAGTAGGATTTGGTCATCTTCTAGCTGACTCGTGTAGAACACATTGAAGTTGGGCTTGAGTAGAGCAAGATTCTACTTGTGTTCAACATCGAGGGAGGGCGTATGATTAGAAAAGATAGTGTTGGGCTCCGAACAGATGGTCCTAAACTTGAATGGCTTGGTATCCTTATTGAAGGTATTTATTCTTCCACCTATGGATAGAGGTGGACATGATCTCTAGAACTTTGACATCCCTAGACTGGCACATGAAGTAGAACCGCCAAGGGAAGGAAGGATAACTATTAAAGAGGAAGCAGTTTATGAAAAACCCACCGAAGGCCTCCTCTTCAGCCTATGACACATAACCTAGAAGCCCAGGATGCACCTCTACGAGTTAGGCACGAGTTGGCCATGGAAAATCTTGTAGCATTGGTTGTTGTGACCAAGCCCTTTGAGTTGCCTTCATCCTTATGCTCCTTTATGGCAGCACGACCAGGTTGTTCCCTCTCTTCTGGAGGAGGGAAATCTTGATCCGATGGACCTATTGGCATAATCCACTCTAGACTCAACCCTTTAGGGGTATAATCTCTAGGACATACTATCTTCAAGGCAATAGGTTGCACATGTAAAAAATATCCACGGAGGGAGACTTAGGTTAGAATTGTACTCCCTCAAGGACTCTAATGACGAGGACTTTTAGGTTGATCGATCTTAGTCCAAGGATTCAGTGGATGATGATGAACAATTACTGATTGTCTTGTTGCTATCTGAGCTATTATTGGACTCCACACTCATAGGTATGACTTCACATTTCCCACCCCATGGGGGATGATATTTAGGGCCATTATCCAAAGACTTATATACTAACTAAACTTATTATTGAAAAGACCGAACTGTTTCTAGCCAAATTAAGGAGGGTCAGAACCAATGTCTAAAGTCACGATCATATACGGATAACGGCCGGAGATCTCTTCTTTTCCCCTCTTGTGGGAGGGGAAGGAAAGTACTTTATGCATTCATTCGGCCCTCTCTCCTCTCTTTCTCTTTCTTAGGAATGGGTGTGTCGTGTGTGCTTACCTGCAGGCCCTGTACAACCGTACCGCCAGTCGGAGATACATGGGGACCTATTTCACAGGAGTGTAGGAGTCACCATTGCAACGGGGATTTGATGATGGTCCAACATTGGGGAATTGGGATCATACAAAAGGGGTTTGGAGTCGACACCTTGGATAATGGGCCTAGGACTCGGGGGTGGACCCAATTCTTGAGAAGTTGTTAGGCACCTAATCTACCCGGTTCAACTAGTCTTCCTACTAGATGCTTAAGAACTAACATTTTCCACGACTGTTCCTAGTCTGTATGCATGGCTAAGTTATCACACATATATACACTGACTGAATTTAAATAATTATGTACACTTAAACAAGGTCAATAAAAAGTCTACATTATGCTAATTTGGGTGAGAAATTATACCTAAGCTTGACCCATGTTTTGGGTCAAGAGGGGTGGACCCCCTAATTAATGCTGGCACGAACTTTCTTGTGGATTCTCCCAACTCAAGGGAAGATGGTCTTGACCTCCAACTTCCTTTTTCGAAAGATATTCCGACAAAGTTCCAGCTAGGAATGATTACTTTCAGTTTTGAATTCTAGCAGAGCTTTGGCTAGGGAAGGCTACTTTCAGGCTTAGGCTGAGGTGTTAGTTTGGCAGAGCTTCCGCTAAGGATGGGCTACTTCTGGATTTTGGCTGAGGTGGCACTCCGATAGAGCTTCTGCTGGGGATAGGCTATAGGAGGGCTAGGATGAGGTGGCACTCAGGCAGAGCTTTCGCTGGGGATAAGATATGAGAGGGCTAGGTTGAGGTGGCACTCCGACAGAGCTTCCACTTAGGGATAGGCTATGGGAGGCCTTAACAAAATTCGAATGATTGAGGAACTTCGAAAGCCCAAAGAACACTTCGAAGATTTGAAGAGCACTTCGAATCTATGAAGATCACTTCGAATACTTAAGAACCTTAAAGGGGGAAGAATGAAGGCAAAGTTTCTCCTATGAAAAAATGCTCACTCAAAATTTTGGATGATTAAAGAACTTCGAAGGCCCGAAGAAAACTTTGAATCTTATGAAGATTGCTTCAAAGAGTTGAAGAACCTCAAAGGGGGGAGGGGAAGAGAGAGGGTAGAGCTTCTCTATAAGGGATGCTCACTAGGTGGCTTGAGTGTGAAAAACCAAAGGGAGGGGAGGTATTTATAGATTTTTTGGACCAATTGGGGGAAATGAGGATTTCCTTGGCTAATAGGGTAAAAAGTGGATTTTCTTGGCAATGGGATAAAAAAGTAAATTATTGGGCCAATGGGGTGAAAGGTGAATTTCTTTGGCCAATGAGCTGAAAAGATGGTTTTTTAGGCTAATAGGATGAAGGAGGTAACATTTTTGCCAATGGAGGAAAATGATCCTTTTTTTACCGATAGTGTGAAAAGATGCTTTTTTGGGCCAATGGGAGGTCATGGTGTAGGGTACGCTAGTGGGGCAGTACGGAGTACATAAGCGGTTGAAGAGAGAATATCCTCATAAATCTAGTCATTAGAGTGAGGATGCCAGTCGCCGACGGGGGTACCGGGTAGCGAGCGGGGACGTTGGGCTACAAGTGGGGGCACAAGGCTACGGGTGAGGGCGTCGGGCAGCAGGCAGGGCCATCGGGCTGTAGGAGGGGAAGTCAGGCTGGGGGCAGGGGCATTGGGCAGTAGGCGGGGGTGTAGACACCTAATTTTGTCACCCTCCCCTGCCAATGAAGATACAAGGATGGTGGATGCGAACTCTCACTTCCAATCAACGGAGATGTTTGATAGTGGTAATCTACCCTTTACCATCCCCAAACCTAGCCAAACCTTGATTTACCCAAAAACCCTAAAACCCGATGCAGGAGGAAAGAGGGTCTAATTTTGACTTTTCATATGCGAAGGAATCTGATCGAAAGTGATCATATGAATAGATAGTACTGAAAAATATGATTCTAATAATATATGGTGCGTCAAAATCGGATTTACGAATCTCCCGTTATCATTCCCGAAAGTCGTTCTTGACACTTCCAAATATTTTTTGACATTTCTGTATTTTTTCTAGAAATTCCCCCAACAGTCAAGTTTTCTGCTAAAATTCCCATTTTTTGAGAAAATATTTTATTTGCTAGAAAATATCTTCTCCACTTTCAAAAGCAAGAAAATATCTTGTCCACTTTCCCAAGCAAGAGAAAATCTTCACCATTTTCAAAAATGTCACATCACACTTTAGGTCATGTCATTGGTCTTTACCCACTAGTTAAAAATTAGGTGTCATCACCTCATTGATTAAAATTCCCCCGACAACCGGGTAATCTGCTAAAAATCCCACTTTTTGAGAAAATATTCTATTGGTCAAAAAATATCTTGTCCGCTTTCACAAGAGAAAATCTTCACCATTTTTAAAAATATCACAGCACACTTTATGTCATGTCATTGGTCTTTACCCACTGGGTAAAAATTAGGTGTCATCACCTCATTGATTAAAATTCTCTCGACAATCGGATTTTCTATTAAAAATCCCACTTTTTGAGAAAAGATTCTATTTGTTAGAAAAGATCTTATCCACTTTCACAAGCAAGAAAATATCTTAACCATTTTAAAAAATATCATATCACACTTTATGTCATGTCCTTAGTCTTTACCCACTGGGTAAAAATTAGGTGTCATCACCCCATTGATTTAAAAAACTAAATACCCCCATTTCACATATAAAAAGACACCAAAGACTCTCTTAAAAGCAACCCCTTTCTTGTAGGAGCTTGATAAGCACATTTATGTGTGAAATCTAGGATAGTAAAATATGCATTTTACATATTTAGAAGGGAGCTACCTTGGGTTTTACTCTCTTTTTGTAGGTTTTATATTTTAAAGGCCTTAAGGACTATCAGACGCTATATCTCCAATTTTACATAAAAAGATGTCCTATTTCTTTTCATGGTTATGAAGAAGACGAAATTCTGAGCAAGGTAGACGTGTTCAATTGCAAGTACACATTCGTTTGGTCAACCGTACAAGTGATTATTCTTTTCGGGTCAGAAAAAGAATAATGGATTAGAACTGAACTGAGATGCAAAACCAGCCCATCTGCAGTTGTCCCAAGGGTATAAGGAATATTTTAAATGTCAACAAGGATCGATGAACCACATCCTTAATTGATTGAAGATTCATTTTTGGTAACAACTACCTAGCGTAGTTGGTGAGTTGTGGTGTGCAAAATCACTTCCTTATTAGGAGATCTCAAGTTCAAACCTCTTAGTTGCCATTTTGTTGAGGTTTTTATTTTAGAAGATTTTCTCTCTCCTAATCATCACTCAAAGGAGGTCGGTCGGGTTTCTTACGCAAGAGGAGAGAGAAATAAAGAAATAAAGAGAAAAATAAAAAAAGGAAGAAAAATAGGAAAGGAAAAAAAAAGAAAAAAAATAATTAAAAAAAATCATCCAAGATGCTGCCCATGTTTGAAGAAGAGAGAAAAAAAAAATGGAAAAAAGGTAGCAAAATCGTTGGAGGTTCCCTACTTTTTACAATTTTCTATCTTTTCTCTCCTCCACCTCATCAACAAGATAAAAAAAAAATATTTTTTTTTAGAAGCTAAAATTGTTAGCTTCCCTCCCCCATTCTCTATATAATAGAATTAACACAAGGGGATGAGGTACTTCATTCTTCTTCTAGGGTTTTTTTTTTCCTAGTTGCTCTATCTCTTTCTCTAGCTCTAGTTCTAGGTTTATGCTTTAAACACTTTTGTAAGTTCTTTTTATTCAATTAGTGCAAGCACTTTTGTTTTTGATTCAGTCTTTTATTTTTATTTTTTAAACAATTAAAGTTGTAATTTTAAAGTTCTATTTCTAGGCTTAGTTCTAGGTGACAAGAATAAGCTATGAAGCATGTCTTTCAAGTTCAATTTTTATTTTAGATTTGTTTTCTCTAGTACTAGAAATTTTAGATTTGGTTTATTCCAGATCTAGTTTTTAGTACTGATAATATCTCAAATTGATCAAGTTTTCAATGGTTGAAGTTCAAGTAAGTAGGCTCCTTCAATAGTCTTTTCTCCTCCCTCTCATTCCCTGTTCTGATTACCCTTTCTTTCTTAATTTATGATTTTAATTTCGGTCATTACATTATTGCTATCCCTTTCCCCCAAGGTTCATGGCTATAGTATGTGTTGGTTTTGCCCCTCCTAGCCATAGAACCATCATTTTATTGTTTTTATTTTAATTGTCTCCCTTTCCCTAATGCCAAGTAGAGTTACCCTTGTAAGAATGACTCTATGGTCAAGTAGGGAAGCTCATATTATGATGCATCCTTCGGGCTAAGTAGAGAAACCTACTTGTGAGTCTCTCTCTAGCTTTATCCCCTTTCTTTTACTTTATTTTTATTTCAATATTTTTTTTCCTTCATTTCTTTTTAATTGCGTGGGATGTTTATTTTCAGCTTTTTATTTATTTAATTTTAATTACGTGGCTTGCGTGTTTAAATTCTTAGATGACGAATGGTTAGGATGTTATTTTAGATATATATGTTTAAGATGGTAATTAGAATTAGATCACAATCATTAATCGGTTCACTTTCGTATTATTAAAAGAAATAAAAAAATAAAGTAGCTAGTCTCCCTATGTTCGGCCCGTAGCTACACTAATCCATACGCTTGTGGTTACATTTTAAAATCTCAAACAAGTTTTTGACGCCGTTGCCAGGAGACAATTTCATGTTATTTTTCACTTTCTTTTGGTAAATCGGAGTGCTTTGTTTACTTTGTTTTGTTTTTCCTTTTCTTTTATTGAATTTCTGAGAAGAATAACTTGCAATAATAGTTGTATCGGTGGAAGTCATCATGCCTCATAGTATGATAAAGACAGGTTTCGCCCTGTAGCAGTATCTCAAGAATTGACCTAAGCAACCCCGGATCCCTGCCGGTAAGCTCCCAAAAAAGTTAAAAAAAAAATCAAAAAAATTATAAAAAAAAAGTTTTGCTATCCATTCTTTTGTGATTGTCTTACTCTAGTTTTGGGTAGTATTCTGTTGTACGAGTGTTAGGTGGGTACGTAATACTAAGAATCGGTTAGAAATAAGAGATCCAACAACTAGTGACCATATACGTTTGCTCTTTTTAATACCTTTCAATATTGGAGACCAACATCAAAACCCTCTACCTAAATCTCTAAAAGATAGGTTCTACCCTAACAGAATAGCCCAACCTTCCTGAATAATCCTACCACAAAGCCCAGGGTAATAATTTTGAACTCAAATCTCAATACATCATTATGTTGCCCCACTTCCATGGGTTGACCTCTGAGGATGCATACCTATTTCTAAGGGAATTTGAAGAGGTATGTGTTCTAATTAAGATCCAACAGCTTTCTGATGATGTTGTTAAGCTTAGGTTTATCACTTTTGCATTAAAAGACCAAGCTAAGAAGTGGCTGTATGGGTTACCCACAAATTCCATAATCTCATGGGAACAGTTCACAGTTGTCTTCCTTAAGAAGAATTTTTTCCCAACTCATAAGACCAATAAGCTTAGAAGTGATATCCTTCAGTTTAGACAAAAGCCTAGTGAGTCCTTTTTCAAACTTATGGAGAGATTCAAGGATCTACTCCAAGAATGCCCTCACCATGGCCTAGACTTATGGCATTTATGTCAAATAATTTATAAGGGTATTGATTACCCAACTAAATAAATGATAGAGTCTATGTGCCTTGAGGGATTCACATCCTTTACAGATAAAGGAAAGGCATGGGAATTCTTACTTGACTTAGCTGACAAAACCCGTGAGTGGGAATCAATCCAAGAGAGTGAAAGAAACATAGGAGGGAAAGGATATTTTGTGAATGGGATAGTAGCTAAGGAAGCCCATTTGGATAGCCTAATCAAGAGGATTGAGGCTGTTGTTCCTAGAGAGCCATCATCAGTCAATTTGATTAAGATTTGTGCTTGGTGCTAGTCCCCTAGACATGTCATAAAAGAATGCCCCAACACCTCTGGGGGCACTTCTAATGATAGTATTAATGCCTTATATTAGAATAATCCATATAGTAACACCTACAATCCAGGATGGAGAAATCACCCAAATTTCTCCTAGAATCAGGGCAACCAATCAGGGCCTTCCAATTTTCATAATCAATGTCAACCTAGACCCCAAAGGCCTCCCTTTGCACAACAATCTTTTTCCTAAAATACTTTTCCTAGGTCAAATGTAGGACCTCAGGCTAGTTTTCCTAGGGCCCATCTCCATCACCTTATCAGCAACCCCTTGGGAAGCAAGTAGAATAAGTGATTTGAAAAAAAATATGGCCCTCCTAATGACAAGCCATCAAAATCTTACGAGAGAACTCACCCAAGTTGTTTCAATTATACGTGAGAGGGAGAAAGACACTTTACCCAATCAACCAGAGCCTAACCCTAGGCATCATCAGCTGTTAGTTCACAAACACCAACTAATGCACCACTGAATATAGTACAAGGTTAGACCCAACAAGGGCCCTCTAACTAATGTAATGTTATTTATGCCCTTAGGAGTGGAAGAGAGTACCAACAAAGTGTTCCTAAATCTTCCCCATCTATTACTCCTGTTAACTCTCCTTCAGTTGAGGACACAAGTGTGCCTCTTATTCCAGGTTCGTCTGATGAACCTAAAGATTCTTTTGAAATTAAAGATGATTTGGTTGAGGAAACAAAAAATGATTCTTTTAAAAAAAGGCAAATCCCTAACAGTCCTTATGTTCATCATGTCCCATTTCCTAATCACTTAGTACACAAAAAGAAGACTGCTTCCATGGATAAAATTTTAGAAGTCTTCAAAAAGATAGAAGTGAACATCCCTCTTTTGGATGTCATATCCTAGATCCCCGCCTATGCAAAGTACTAAAAGATTTGTGTACTCACAAACTTATCACTAGTGTGCCTAAAAAGGCGTTCTTGGCAGGTAACATTAGTTCAAAATTACTCAGACTGTAGCAGCCAAGTATAAGGATCCAGGGATCCCTACCATATCTTGTGTCATAGGCAACACCTATATTGAGCATGCCTTACTTGACCTTGGCACAAGTGTGAATCTTTTACCCTACCATGTGTACAAGTAACTAGGATTAGGAGAATTGAAAGCCACTGTAACTACTCTTCAGTTGGCAGATAGGTCTGTTAAGATTCCTCAAGGGATGGTTGAGGATGTCTTACTAAAGGTGGGGGAATTTATATTCCCTATTGATTTCATTGTGTTAGATACCAAGCCCTTCTCAACCAAGGATGAGATCGCAATAATTTAAGGAAGACCATTCTTAGCTACCAGTAATGCATTAATCAATTGCTGGAATGGTTTCCTAAGATTATCTTTTGGTAATCAAATTGTTTAGTTTAACATATTTAGGATAGTAAGCAACCGCATATGGAAGAAGAGATCAATATGCTTGAGGATTTTCTGGATTTTTTTGATGATTTAGTTACCAACTTTGATATTGATTTTGATTCAGAATTCCAAGAGTGTATGGATGAGTTGGATGATGACAGTGAAAATTTATTTTCTGAAGTCTTGAGTCTTCACACACCTGTGAAGCCCTTAGGACCCCTTTCCAATTCCATTCCCAAACCTTCCATAGTTGAGGCCCCTAAGCTAGATCTTAAAGAGTTGCCATCTAATTTGAGGTTCGCTTTCCTAGGGCCTGACCAGACCCTTCCTGTAATAATTTTTTCAAATTTGACTTCTAGCCAGGAAGAGGAGTTACTTAAAGTGTTAAAAGATAATAAGAAAGTTGTAGGTTGGACCATGGCTGATATCAAGGGTATAAGCCCTTCTATTGTGCAACATCATATACATCTTATAGAGGATTCCAAACCATCCTCGAAACCCCAAAGAAGAGCTAACCCAGTGATGATGGAATCCATTAAGAAAGAGATCCTAAAGTGCTTGGATCATAAAATAATTTATCCTATTTCTAACAACCATGGGGTAAGCCCAGTTCACGTAGTGCGTAAGAAGTCTGGGGTGACTGTAGTTCCCAATGCCAATAATGAACTAATTCCAACCTGTGTCCAATTATGGTGGAGAGTGTCCATAGACTACAGGAAACTTAATGTGGTAACCTGAAATGAGCACTTCCCATTGCCATCCATTGACCAGATGTTAGAGAGGTTAGCTAGACATGAATACTATTATTTTCTTGATGGATATTCCAGCTATAACCAAATCCTAATTGCTTTAGAGGACCAACATAAGACCACTTTTACATGCCCATATGGAACATTTGCTTACAAGTGTATGCCCTTTGGGCTTTGCAATGCCCCTGCTACGTTCCAACGATGCATGATGAGCATCTTTTCTGACAGAGTCAAAAAATTCTTAGAAGTATTTATGGATGACTTTTCAATTCATGGGAATTCCTATTCTGAATGTCTTCATCATCTTTCCCTAGTTTTGAAAATATATATATCTAAGAATTTGGTTTTGAATTGGGAGAAATGCCATTTTATGGTTAAATCTGGTATTGTTTTAGGCCATATAATATCCAAGGAGGGAATTAAGGTAGATATAGCCAAAGTGGATTTAATTGGTAATTTACCACCTCCTCAATCTGTTAAGGACGTCCGGTCTTTTCTAGGGCATGCGGGCTTTTACACAAGGTTTATTAAGAACTTTAGTTAGTTAGCCCGACCTCTTACTTCATTACTTACCAAAGTTTAAACTTTTGAGTTTTCTAAGGAGTGCCTAAAATCCTTCAAACAACTTAAAAGGAGTTGACTAATATACCCATTGTTCAACCACCTGTTTGGACTGAACCTTTTGAATTAATGTGTGATGCTTCGGATTTTACCATAGGAGCAATTTTGGGTCAAAGGATAAATAATTTGTCCACTGTCATATACTATGCTAGTAGGACCTTAAATGATGCACAACTCAATTATACAACTACTAAAAAAGAATTTTTAGTTGTTGTGTTTGCATTAGAAAAGTTTCGGTCTTACTTAGTTGGTTCACATGTGGTGGTGTATACTGATCATTCTGCTCTTAGATACCTAATTCAGAAGAAGGATGCCAAAGCCCATCTCATTAGGTGGGTTTTAATTTTGTAAGAGTTTGATTTAGAAATTTGGGATAAGAAAGGAGTTGAAAACCTAGTTGCAGACCATTTATCGCGGCTTCCCAATTCCTTAACTGTCAATTCTCCAGTCAACGAGAACTTTCTAGATGAACAGTTATTTACAGTATCCAGTGAACCATGGATTGCTGGCATTGTCAACTTCTTAGTTTCAGGTGTGACTCCAGATCACTGGTCCATCCAAGATAAGTATAGGTTTCATTCCCAAGTTAAGCACTTTTTATGGGATGATCTTTATTTGTTTAAGATATGTCCTGATCAAATTATCCGACGATGTATTCTTGATCATGAGCAACATTCCATTCTCTCTTTTCGTCATGATCATATATGTGGTGGACACTTTGTACTTAAGAAGACTGCTATAAAGGTTCTCCAATACGGATTTTATTGGCCCACTCTTTTTAGAGATGCTTTTGATTTTTGCAAGGCTTGTCCAGCCTGCCAGTCTTTTGGCCATATCAATAAGAGGAACATGATGCCCCTCAACCCTATTTTGGTAGTTGAGATCTTTGATGTATGGGGCATCGATTTCATAGGACCATTCCCTAATTCTTTTGAGAATTTATACATACTTTTGGCCGTTGATTATGTTTCTAAATGGATAGAGGCCATACCTTGTAAATCTAATACCACAAAGTGGTGGTTCAGTTTCTTAAAGAGAAATTTTTCTCGCTTTGGTGCACCACGTGCAATAATTAGTGATAGGGGTATTCATTTTTGTAATCGACTTTTTGAGGCCTTAATAAAAAAGTATGGGATCACCCATAAGTTATCTGCCCCTTATCACCCCCAAACTAGTGGCCAAGTGGAGGTGTCTAATAGGCAAATCAAACAAATCTTGGAGAAAACTATTAATCCCAACCGTAAGGATTGGTCCCTTAGGCTCATTGATGCCTTGTGGGCCCATCGGACTGCATTCAAAACCAACCTTAGTCAGTCTCCCGACCGTTTGGTGTTTGGGAAAGCTTGTCACTTACCAGTTGAGTTGAAGCATAAGGCCTTTTGGGCCATCAAAAAGCTCAACTTTAATTTTTCTGATGCGTGAATTCATCGTAGGCTCCAACTATTTGAGTTGGAGGAACTTAGGAATGAAACATATGAAAGTTCTAGGATTTACAAGAAAAAGACCAAAGCTTTCCATGATAAGCACATTATGCGTAAATCTTTTGCAATTGGTGAGAAGGTCTTGTTGTAAAACTTTTGATTGCATCTTTTTCCTAGTAAGCTTAGATCCCGGTGGGATGGATCGTTTATTGTCCATAATGTATATCCCCATGGGGTTGTGAAGATTCTAAATCTTGGAACAAGGATAATTTCAAAGCTTAATGGTCAGCGTTTGAAACCGTTCTTTGAGTTTCCTACTACTGGTAGTGAAGAGGTCATGGATCTCCATGAACCTCTTTACACTGATGACTAAATTTTAATCAGGTATGACCCCCTTGCATTGTCTTCGCTTTTAATTCTTTCTATGCATTGAGGACATTGCATGACTTAAGTGTGGGGGAGGGAAACCAGTTTTTGTTTTTTCCACTTTTCTTTGTTTTTTTTTTCTTTTTATTTTTGGGCATGCTAAGGATGAAGTCCTACTTTTGCTTTTGGCTAATGATCATATCATTCGGTTGCTTGATGTATGAAAATAAAAGTTTTGATTAAGGTACCCATTTTAAACGTATAAAAACCCTATTGAGAAGAAAGAAACAAGCCTATGAAAAAACAAGCCTGTCTTGAGATGGGACTTTCTTTTGAAAAATAAGAGACCCCTGTTTTATGGTGTTGGACCATATGTAAGTCTGTGAGTTCCTTGTACTTTTGATTTGGAGTTGAGACCTTCTTTTTAATTTAGCATGAGTTAACATATGCACAATTTTAAAAGAAATGTGAAATGTGGTATAAAGAAGAATAAGAGTTGATTCCCTTGGAACTAGATAGGTTACTGCGCCTCAGGAAGCATGGTGTCTTGAAATTCCTTGGGAGGAAACTTTTGAAAGAACTCTAGCATCACTGTCTTTGTGGGCATATGTAAAAAGTGAAGCTACGTAGTAACTTGGGTGTCTGGTGTTTGCTCCATCATGTCATTCAGGCCAAAAGTAATGGAGCAGAATAAAGTTTATTAAGCGAAAAAATGAGAAAAAAAATGTGCAAATGTCATTAATGCTAGGTAACATGTTTGGTCAAAAACACTCCAACGCCTTAGTCATTAGTTCCTATTTCTTCACAAGTGGTTTTACCTTAAGATAATGATGTTTTGAAAGAGACAAAGTGACTTCCAAATTAAGAAATATGCTAGTGTCTGGAATTGATAAAAAGTAATAAAAGGTCAAGTGTGGGGGTCCCTTGTAAGAGGAATTATCTTTGTTCTGGATCAATATGGCCTTTACCTTTAGCCAAGGTTGGGATTTGTTTATTCTAAATTTTGGGTGTATATTTACTGCAAACACCCACGAGACACAACTCATCCACTAAGGGTGACCTAGGGGTTTAAAGACTTGTTGCACATGCTCAGTGCAACTGTGATTCCTACGAAAGTGAGTTAGGTTTTTTTTTTTTTATTATTTTTCTTTTTATTTTGCTCGAGGACTAGCAAAGTCTAAGTGTGGGGGAATTCTGATGAGCACATTTATATGTGAAATCTAGGGTAGTAAAATATGCATTTTACATATTTAGAATGGTGCTACCTTGGGGTTTTACTCTCTTTTTGCAGGTTTTATATTTTCAAGGCCTTAAGGACTATCGGGCGCTATATCTCCAATTTTACACTTAAAGAGGTCCTATTTTTTTTTATGGTTGCGAAGAGGAAAAAATTCTAAGTAAGATGGACGTGTTTAATTGCAAGTACACATTCGTTTGGTCAACCATACAAGTGATTATTTTTTTCGGGCCAGAAAAAGAATAATGAATCAGAACTGAATCGAGATGCAGAACCAACCCATCTGCAGTTGTCCCAAGGGTATAGGGAATATTTCAAATGCCAACAAGGATTGATGGACCACATCCTTAAGTGATTGAAGATTCGTTTTTAATAATAACAACAACCTAACGTAGTTGGTGAGTTGGGGTGTGCAAAATCACTTCCTTATTAGGAGGCCTCAAGTTCGAACCTCTTAGCTGCCATTTTGTTGAGGTTTTTATTTTAAAATATTTTCTCTCTCCTACTCATCACTCAAAGGAGGTCGGCCAAAGGGTTTCTTACGCAAGAGGAGAGAGAAATAAGGAAATAAAGAGAAAAATAGAAAAAATGGAGAAAAATAGGAAAGGAAAAAAAAGAAAAAAATAATTAAAAAAAACATCCAAGATGCTGCCCACGTTTGAAGAAGAGAGAGAAAAAAATAAAAAAAAAAAAGAAAGAAAAAGGAAGCAAAATAAAATAAAATAAAAAGAAAGAAAAATGAAGCAAAATCGTTGGAGATTCTCTACTTCCAACAATTCTCTATCTTCTCTCTCCTCCACCTCATCAACAAGATAAAAAAAGAATCTTTATTTTTTTAGAAGCTAAAATTATTAGCTTCCCTCCCCCATTCTTTATATAACAGAATTAACACAAGGTGAGGAGGCACTTCATTCTTCTTCTAGGGTTTTTTTTTTGTTAGTTGCTCTATCTCTTTCTCTAGTTTTCTCATTCTCTAGCTCTAGTTCTAGGTTTATGCTTTAAACACTTTTGTAAGTTCTTTTTATTCAATTAATGCAAACACTTTTGTTTTTTATTCAGTCTTTTATTTTTAGAGAAAATTGCATTGCCACCCCCTGAACTTCGGTCGTTATTCAACGCCACCCCCTGTACTTTTCGAAACGTCAAAGCCACCCCCTAAAAATTCAAAAAATTTCAAATCGGTCCCTGCCGTTAGCCGACCGTGAGAAATGAATGAAAACCGGTTAGTTTTTTTCTAATATACCCAAAATACCCCCACCCTGAGTGAGAGGACAATATTGCCCTCTCCTTTATTTCCTATCTTCTAAACCCATACCCTCATCACATCTCGCCTCTCTCATCTCTCATCTAACTGCTCACTCCTCTCACTCACTCGGCCGGACAAGAAGACGAAGACCCTCCTCCGGCGTGCGATTCTCCCCTCCTCCGGCGTGCGATTCTCCCCTCCTCCGGCGTGCGATTCTCCCCTCCTCCGGCGTGCGATTATACCCTCCTACGGCGTGCGATTCTACCCTCCTCCGGCGTCCGAACCTCTACCCTCCTACGGCGTCCCATTCTACCCTCCTCCGGCGTGCGAACCTCTATCCCAAGGTATGTTGTTGCTCGGTTTCTTCTTCTTCCTTTCTAATTTAGGGTTCTTCTTCTCAAGTTAATATAGAGTTTATGCACTTTGGATTGGGGAAAAAAGAAAGTAAAATTTTTTCTTGGAGCTCTTTGGAAGAAGACCTGTGAAATGTTTGTTATATGCAGTGAAATGTGTTTATTGTTAATTGGCCACCAGAGCACAGCTAGCAGGTGTGGTCAGTATTTATAGACTTCAAACTTTATCAATTCTTGGAGGGTTTGAAAACCCTTTGATCCCCACACAAGACCCTAAATAGGCAACTGGAAAGGGCAGTAAAACCAACCATTTTGGGTGTTTGGAGCAATAAGCCACTGAAGCAGAGCTGTATAGTGTAGAAGGTTTCCTTCATAAATAAAAAAAATGGCCACTTCTTGGACTATATATTCCCACAATGGGTTTTTATTTACAATTCTGTAAGGAAATGGTAGATGATGAACATCCCAACCAGACAATCCGCTTAACAAATATCTCAGTGATTAGTGTTTGGCAGCCAGCCAAAGGGGGTCTAATCCCTAATTCCCTACTAGTTGGCCACTTCATTTTGTATTTAGCTATCCAAGATAATGAAGTCCAAGTCTCAAAGCACCCACAGTTCCCATATGCACAATATAATAAAGCTTTCACTTTTTGGGTATTTCATTCATCCCTCCTACAATAACCCATGCAGCTTTGAAAAAGAGAAAGATTGGATTGCTATCTCCAAATTAAAAGCACAAAGAACAGGAGATCTAGAGATAGAGAGGGAAAGAAGGGAAGACAAAAACTAGGGAGGAGCACAAAGCTTAATATAATCTCTAATGGTCATTCTAGACTGAGATGAGCACAGAAAGCGAGGGTGTTGGTGGGGTTTTGGAGAGCCATTGACAAAATGGTTTAGTATTGAATATAACAAAACCTGTGTTTCCTTCTTTTTTTGACTTTGAATTGATTGAAATACTTGAAACTTGAAAGAGAGACAGCAACCAACATGGGTAATGGAAGCCCATGTGATATCTCAGTCTCAGTTTGACTTCTTTGTTACATATTCTTTTTTTTTTTTTGGTAAGGTTCTCTGTTACATATTCTCTGTTTGTTATATGCACCAACCAAGGGAACTTGACACTGTTCAGTGTGTAAGAACCTTACCAGTAGGTAAAACAATACCCTGATCCAATAGGAAACCATAGTAGAAGTAATAATTTCTTGTTGTAGTCTTCCTAGAACCAAATGGAACTTCCATTGGTTCCCCCCCCCTCTTTTTTTGCTCTTTCTTCTAACCTTTAAGGTAAGTATGTGACCCATTCATATCAGCTTAATGTGTGATCAAGTAGCACATCTGTGAATTAGTCTTCAATCATCTAGAGGTTTTATAGTTCCTGCATCAGAGGTTCACGATTTATATCGACTTACGTTCTGTTGCTGCTGTAAAACATATTCTCTCCCTCTCTTGAACACGATATATTATCTTATTATACGGTCGGATAGAGAGGGCAAAATGACAACCTCATCCCTCAAGAAAGTTAGAAAAGATCAATTATTTATGTTAAGTGTGGATTGATGATTTAACCAGATTAATTTGTTATGAAAAAATATATGGGAAAATAGTTGATAGTTGATAGTTGAAAATTACTATGATTAGGTTCTCTGTATTATGCATTGCTATGATTGGTCCTTGATTTTGATTTGAAAATTTCTTTTTTGGATGTATAAATGCTTTGACTTGTATATGGAATCTAAAATCTTTGATGAAAAGTTTACCATTCTAATGAGTATTAAGTAATGTTACTAATTTTCTCTGTTTTCACATTTTTTTTTTTTTAGCAATGAATGTTAAGTGTGCTATTGAATACCATTGGAGTGGGAAGACTATAGTTAAAATTGTTGATCCAGACTTATATGGCTACTTGGACATGGTGTATGACATCTACAATGAACTCATCACACATGTGCCTGTGGGTCATAATGTAGTTTTCCAAGCGAAGTGTATACTACCAAACAATGAGATGAAGGAGGTAAAAGATGATCCATCAGTGTATGAGTTGTTTGGCTTGCATAGTTGTGATATGATAAATATATATGTGGATGACATTGTTCACAGCAAGTCTGCAACCGATGAATTTACAGTTAACCGATTCCCTAGCAGTTTGGTTAATGATAGAGATGGTGAACTTGAGGATGAACCTAGTGGACAATGTCAACAGGCTCTACAACCATATGGTGATGGTCCTGGTAAGAGCAAGGGAAAAATGGCTGTGTGTAGGGCTACTACTGATGCTAATAGTAGTGGAAGTGGAAGTGCTACTGCTTGTGCTACAGCTACTGCTAGGGGAGGTAAAGATACCAAGACCATTGCAAGGTGTGTGAGCATTGCTACTTCTAGTGGAAGAGCTAGTAGCAGAAGTGAAGCTACTGGTAAGAGACTGAGAGTGTCTGATGAGGTTGTCAGGGCTATTAGCAACAGCAATGCATGTTCGGATGACTCTATGGTTGGATCTGATGAAGAGTGGAAAATTGGCAGCGAAGACGAGTGGGATGATGAAAGTGAAAAAGAAGATGGTCAGAAATGAATCTCCAGAGAATGATGGGTATGGGAAAAATGATGAGGATCCAATTGATGATGACCTATCTGGATATGAATCTGGAGAGTATTATGGCAAATTTGGTGAACAGAACTATGTGGGTGAAGGTGGCAAGGTGAAGATTGCTGAAGGTAATGTATATGGAAATGTGCACCATTTCAGGGAAGCTTTGAGAGAATATATACTACAAGAGGGGTTTGATATTATCAGACTGAAAAATGAACAAACTAGAGTTACAGTTATATGCAGAGCACCAAATTGTTCATGGAGATTACATGCTTCACCTACATCAGATGGTATCACCTACATGGTAAAGACATATAACCCAGTTCATACATGTATTAAGGCAACCAAGAACAAGTCTGCTACATCTAGATGGATAGCAATGAAACTTCTTCAACAACTGAAGGTTCAACCAGAAATGAAAATAGAGACCATGGCTGATCATATGCAGAAAACATATGGTCTTCAGTTCCACTATACCAAGCTGTATAGGGCACGTAGGATTGCCCTAGAGATTAATGAAGGAAGCCATTCCACATCATATGCAAAACTACCTGCTTATGGTAGGTTGGTACTTCAGAATGATGTTGGGAGTATTTTTAAGCTACAGTTTGATAACAGGAACCGTATGTCAGATAATCCGATTTTTAAAAGATTGTTTGTCTGTTTTGATGCTTGCAAGAAGGGTTTCTTAAGAGGATGTAGACCGTTCATTGGTCTTGATGGCTGCCACCTCAAGGGCCGGTATGGAGGGGTACTGTTGAGTGCAATATCTGTTGATGGGAACAATGGTATTTTTCCTATTGCATATGGTGTAGTTGAAGTTGAGTGTAAGGATAGCTGGGCGTGGTTTTTGGATAATTTACGAGATGCTTTACTCAATGACAGTGATGATATGTCACTCACATTCATGTCAGACAGACAGAAGGTATAGGGGCATATACTTTTCTGTCTCTTTTTTTTCTTTTTTCATTTTTTATATGTATTTTGAATTACTCATTTACATGTCATAACATTTGAACATATGTGTTGTATAGGGGCTGTCAGTTGTGATTTCCACAATCTTCCCTTATGCTCACCAAAGAATTTGCAGTAGGCATCTATATCAAAACCTGAAGGCAAAGCACCCTGGTATGCTATTGAGGCTACATTTTTGGGCTGCCTCACAAGCTTCAACTGAACTTCAGTTTCAAAAGGAAATGAATAGCATCAAGGAGATTAAGGAAAATGCATACATGTATTTGAATGAAACCCCCTCGAGGATGTGGTCAAGGCATGCCTTTGATGTAGGAGCAAGAAGTGACCATATAACGAACAATATGACTGAGTCATTTAATCAATGGATTGGAGACTTAAGGAGCAAACCCATTCTCACATTGGTTGATCACCTAAGGGTGAAAATAATGGGTAGGCTGCATAGAAGGTATGAGAAGGCAACCATATGGGAGGGTAAAGTAACACCAAGGGTTATGGTGAAGTTGAACAAGGTTCAGCAAGAAGCAAGGCATTGCAGGTGTCAACCGGCAGGTGAAGGTCAATTTGAGGTCTTAGACAGATTTGGTAACAGATTTGTGGTTAATTTGAACCATTACATGTGTGATTGTAGAGTTTGGGAAGGCACTGGTATACCTTGTCTCCATGCTGCAGCTTCTATATCATACATAAGGGGAGAGTTGGTCAACTATTGTGATCCATTTTTCAG
Organism: Macadamia integrifolia; assembly: GCF_013358625.1. Lineage (NCBI taxonomy): Eukaryota > Viridiplantae > Streptophyta > Magnoliopsida > Proteales > Proteaceae > Macadamia > Macadamia integrifolia. The sequence goes on from NW_024870451.1 coordinate 207,810, forward strand.
TATTGGAAAATACTTGGATACATACAAAGAGATGATCCATCCACTTCCAGATTTGGCAGTATTGAAGGATGATGCTCCTAATGAGAGAGTACTACCACCAAGTCTGAAGAGGTTACCAGGTAGACCTCATAAAATCAGGAGAAGAGAAGCAGGAGAAGCACTTCCTTCAGATTTTAGGAAGAGATTATCATCAATTAGGTGTGACATCTGCAAGAAGGAAGGACACAATAGGAGGACATGCCCGAGGGCTGGAGATGCTAAGCAGGATGGATGTACTAGTAAAAAGAAGAATATAAAGGTAAATGCAATTCATTTTATTTATTTATTTGAAACTTGTTTAATAAAAATTTCATGCTTATTTGTTGTTGTGTAGGAGAAACATAAAGGAGAGAGTGAAGATGGAATCAAGACATCTCAACGACTAACTAGATCACAAGCATCTATGTCTAGCACAGTGGGATGTTTACAAGACAAGGTATTGACCAAGCAAAAGACCAATCGAGCAAAGAGGACAGCAAGGGAGAGGGAGAATAAATGAAGTACAAGCAAGCTGGATGTTTCAATTTAGAGCAAGAGAACAATATTGTATAAATTTACTTTTTATGACCTTAAGACAGTTGGATCCATCAGTGTATGGTTTTGGATGTTTTTGATGAGTTTGGTTTTGTGTTAAGATCTATTTCTATTTCACACTATTTGTTGTTGTGTATGGTATAAGTTGTGATGAAAACAGGAATTTGAACCTCTTGGTGCTTCAGGGATATGTTTTGGATTTTTCTTATATGGTTTATATTGTGATGAAAACAGGAATTTGAATCTCTTGGTGCTGCAGGGATATGTTTTGTATTTTTTTTGTATGGTATATATTATGATGAAAACAGGAATTTGAACCTCTTGGTGCTGCAGGGATATGTTTTGGATTTTTTTTGTATGGTATATGTTTTGGATATGTTTGGATTTTTTTATATGATATTTATAGGTATTAAATGTCATTTTATAGCCAAAATGCTGCCCGTTTACAGTCAAAATGCTGCCCGTTTGTTGTCGAAACTTATCACAATGTTAGCACTCTCTCCATCAAAATGATACCCATTCAATTTTGAGGGTCATGATTAATCAATAACGTAGTCATAAGAACAGTGAGAATGAACGATTTCATTTAGTTCAGATTCTTACATACTTGACACAACTTCATATTAATGCTTGTAAAGTCATTTTTTAACACATAGCACTAAACACACCACCACAAGCACACCAATTACAATTTTCATCGTTCTATACGCTTTCTCTAAATACTTAATTCTTTTCTTCAAGCCACGAATATCTTCTTTCATCTGTTGACTTTGGATTCTTTCACCAACAACTGCTTCTAAATTAGTTGCAGGGGTTGACAAAAGTCTTGGTGCAGCTATAGGTTCACACCATGAGAAGTATCGACAACCTCTTGGTGCTTCAGGGCAACAGTAGTACAACATATTTGGGTGTGAACTAGACTCTGAGATTCGCACCAATGCCCTTTTGGGTTCAGGACATTTGCATCTAACATTCACAAACCTTAACCCACTTTGACTGCTGTCATTGACACTCGCAGTAGACATCGGTTATCTGCAAATTAAACATGGTAAAAGTGGATTATTATTACTTAGCATCATTATTACATCCAGCCTCTTCAAAGCTCTACAAAGCAACAGAAACCACCATATTCATACCAGTCAAGCTATTGGAAACAGAACAAATTAAATGACAAAGCAGATTTTACTATGATGGCAAAAGTGATAGTAATTTTACTTGGCTTGTGAATTAACCAACTGGCTGCTTGAATTACAATTGGGGATGCCCATTGCCCTATCTTGATGTGTGATTTGAGTTTCTCCCATTTTGTTGATAAATTTCTCTTTTACTATCAAAAATGCTTCAGAAAAACAAACTAAAATATGTTCAAATGATTGGGCTTCAGTTATTATATTTCCAGTGATAACAAACTTCTCATTCTGTAGGCATATCATGGGAAATAGGCTTTTTGTATTATGGTTTTGTAATCACTTGCCATAGCCATAATCCATTCGTCGAATACATGTCGGGCATGGGGTTCTCTATTGTCTTGGGATCTCGTCTAGTGGAATGCAGAGTCAAGCATTCCTGCTAATCAAACACATGGACTTGAGGATAAATTGGTTGGAAAATGGTTGAAGATGGGGAAGAAGGCTAAGAACAGGTTCGAATAAGCCAACGATGTATGATTATCCAGGGGTTAATGGGAGGTGCTCACATGAGCTTATAGCTAATACTGTGGCAGTTCACAGGCTTAAGAGATGTGATCAATGGTACCATGTACTAAAATTCTTCAATGTCACCAAGGGGCTTCAACTTGAGAAGAAGAACCCTAAATTAGAAAGGAAGAAGAAGAAACCGAGCAACAACATACCTTGGGATAGAGGTTCGCACGCCGGAGGAGGGTAGAATGGGACGCCGTAGGAGGGTAGAGGTTCGGACGCCGGAGGAGGGTAGAATCGCACACCGTAGGAGGGTATAATCGCACGCCGGAGGAGGGGAGAATCGCACGCCGTAGGAGGGTAGAGGTTCGCACGCCGGAGGAGGGGAGAATCGCACGCCGGAGGAGGGTCTTCGTCTTCTTGTCCGGCCGAGTGAGTGAGAGGAGTGAGCAGTTAGATGAGAGATGAGAGAGGCGAGATGTGATGAGGGTATGGGTTTAGAAGATAGGAAATAAAGGAGAGGGCAATATTGTCCTCTCACTCAGGGTGGGGGTATTTTGGGTATATTAGAAAAAAACTAACCGGTTTTCATTCATTTCTCACGGTCGGCTAACGGCAGGGACCGATTTGAAATTTTTTGAATTTTTAGGGGGTGGCTTTGACGTTTCGAAAAGTACAGGGGGTGGCGTTGAATAACGACCGAAGTTCAGGGGGTGGCAATGCAATTTTCTCTTAATATTTTCTATAAAATGGCATTCTTGTGAATATGTCGTCTTCTTACATTGGTTTAGTGTGCAACATATTAAGTCTCAAGCAAGTTCTTTTTGGTAATTTAATTATTCTTATGTATACTATCATCTTAATATTTATGCTAAATTTTTTATTAATTAACAAAATATCAAGTGAATATTAGAAGACTGATTTAAGTAGGTAGACCAAAGTGCGTAACACCTTTCATGGTACCAATTCAAATGGAGTTATGTTTTATATGTGGGTCATAGTTTCTAATCTAGATGATGATTCTCTTCATTCCTTCTCTCCCAGGAGATGGACTTACCCCAAGAATGAAAAATTCATTGTCCTCACAATGTTGACCACTGGGAGTTTTCAAACTTCCATAATATTTATTTTATTTTATTTTATAACAGTGATTATTTTCTTTGTACATTATTAGTTGTTGTATATTGTTTATCATATATTATGTCACACCAAAATGTGTCATACATCTGCATATACATTGTGTAAAGCTATGGCCATCGTTAATTGGAGGAGAGTTGGTTTGGTTGAAATATTCAACCCAAAAAATACAATATCAACATTAGTTGATCATCTGCTAGCATAGTTTGTATAGAAAATGAAGATGAAGAATGGGGAGGTTCATCAGGAGGAGGCTCCATCAAGAAATAATACAGAAACCTCATGACCCAAGATACATACTACAAAACCCTAGGAAGGAGCATAGATGGAAAACTATGACTGGTACAAGTCCAATCAAAATTTTAAAAACATGGTAAAACGTCGTGTAGGTTGGGGTAAAAAAATGAAGAGAATCGATCGCAACTTGTCCGAGTCGCATGAGACTAGGTCTTTTCACCGGATTCACAACAAAATTGGTGAGTCTTTGGTAATTTAAAAAAAAAAAAAAAAGACATTAAATTGCTCCACTTGAATTGAGTATAATGGTAAAAACCCTCCTTACTCTTGTTCAATATTTCATTGAGAGAAAATGAAACTGTAAGTCCCTCGGCAACTTCTCGATGACTGATTGGTTTACAAAATGAAGCTATATAGAATCTATACTACAAGAAGAATATATGTCTATTTAACCACTCGCATTGGTCCTCATGAATGAACCTCCACCCCCTTTTTCGGGAGGGTGGAGATGAGGGGGAAGATTTCATTTCTAGCTTTCCCATTCATGCATTCACTTATAAATAAGAATTTTAGATGAACAGTAAATTCGTAACATATACAATATAAACTTCAAGATATTCTAACAATATTTCAATGAAAAGCAACAAATTCATGATGTGTTCTTTCTGTAATTCTCTCTCTCTCTCTCTCTCTCTCTATTATTTATTTATTTATTTATTTATTATATATAAAACTAAGAAAAAATACGACTCATCTTGAGTAGGTTTGACTGAGTCAAATCACTAGGTTTTTTGAAAAGTGAATCAAGTCAGAAAACCTGGTTTTCCAATTATAAGAACAAAAACAAAAGATTGAATAAGGCTATGTTTGGTTGCAAGGGATATTTAAGAGGAAGGGAAGTGATATTTCTATACTTAAAAAGAAATTTTTATAATTACCAGTCTGTGTGATCCATGTGATTGTATAAACTACTTCATTTCTGTAATCATAATTAGTAATGACACATGTTACGTGTAATTTTTATTTTACATATATATTATAACAAATGGTTTTGAATGCAAAATAAAGTGAAATTTAATAATCAAATATGGAATAATTTGAAGTTAATGTTACAATGATTATAAACATTTATTCTTTATATATAAAAATTTCACTTTTCTTTCCTTTAATTCCCCTTGCAATCAAACGGAATCTAAGGAGAAAACAACTCGTGGCTTAGACTAAACTCACTCTCAACCCCATTCCCTAAACCTACAACCCCAGGAGTCAATGCTCAACAAGCCAAGGTTTGATTAAAATGTTCATTGAGAGAGAGAGAGAGAGAATGGACACGATTAATTATAAAATAAATTTTGTAAATTACATATGGCCGTTAGGAATGGAGATATTCCATGTTTAGGCACGACCCTTCAGCATCCAACGGTCCCCCATTCTCTGTGTTTTGACCTAAACTTCATTCTTAGATACTTGTCTGTTGAGAAACCTTCCTGTTCCTAACCGCCGGTTAGGCTTCTGTCCATTATTTCAGCAACAAGGTAAGCCTGTGCATATCATCTTCTTCCTGTTCTTCTGTAGAACATTAACGGCTATATATTTTTGTGTTTTATCTTAATTTATCATCTCTGCGAAGGGTCCGATGCAGCTAATTAATGCCTCTTAGAGCAGTGTGTACTAGTTATTAGCATAAATGCAAGGTTAAGCCTCATTTAAGCTATAAGGTAACAACACCAGTGATGACTTGGAGATCTAGCCCTTCATTGTCCCATAATATTATTGGTTGTTTTTGTTAAAGGTTTCGTCTTAAAACCAATAGACTTGAAGTGGGGTGGCCTTTTGTGGTTCTTATATATAATAGTCGTCATCCCTTGCCGATATGGGATTATCTCAACGGTTCCCAACCAGTTGGGCTGCTGTGATCCATCAAGTTAGTGACAGGGTAAAAGCCTGTGCACTTCACCTCATCTTCTTCCTGTTCTTCTGGAGAACATAAACGGCTAGTTTTGTGTTTGATCTTAACACAATCAGACCATTGGATCTCTCTCTCTCTCTCTCTCTCTCAAAAGCAGGGCTTAGAGCCTTATATAGACTACTTAAAACAGATCATTGCATTGACGCCGCTATATTTTTCTGGCTCATTTTTTATCAGTTTATTAGTTTCTATTGTATCAAAATCATATCACATACTGGTTTTTTACTCCATAACTTTGCTGAGGAGTTTAATTGTGATATCCTTAGTACTAGTTGGAAAGAACGGTATCGAGCTTCACACAATGGCCAATGCTGCTGGTTCTTCAAGCAATTCTACCATAGAAAAAGGAGGATGCGATGATGATTGTCAACTGACCAACAACGTTGATGAAATCAGGATATGGGTAAAGTCCATCGAGAAAGAATGAAGAGGTGTCAGTTTATCAGGACAGTTAGCGTCTCACTCGAACTCAACTTCTAGAGTCATACTCACACTCAACTGTAGGCATTTTCAGTGAGCACAAACTCTAAAGACTACTTGCAGTCCAAGACTACCTCATGAGACAGCAGAGTTGGAATAGAACTCTCACATGTGATAATAGACTTTCTGTCCATTACTATTAGAGTTTGAGTCTCCCACATGTGAGAGTTCTATTCCAACTATTAGACTCAAACTCTAATAGTTATATGGTCAAATCTATGAAATATCGACTCCGAACACATGCAGTCGTAATATCTATGTGGAGCTCTTAAGTTGGTTTGGAGAAAGTTTTGGTGGCAAATCACCTTTTTCTTTTTCTTTTTCCTTTCTTTCTTTAAAGTGTCTATCTGAATATCACCTAGCTATTCACGTACTGCAAGGGTTACAAAATTCATTTGTAATCTATTTTACAGTGCACCTACTTTATAATATGGTTGTAGCTAGTAAAGGGAATAGAGATTGCCTTTGATCCTTAAATTCCAAAGGGAGCTATTTGATTAGGAGTTGATGAAAGTTTCATTTTTACTGGAAAATTGAAATTGAAAGAAAAAAGGAAAGGTAAAAATTCTGCAGTGAGTGTAAAGCAAACCTTCTCATTGAGATTTGAGAATGGAGAAGCTAGAATAGTCATTCTACATTCTATATATTGGGTTAAAGTAAAGTCTAAACACAATCAATTGAGAAGATTAAGAGACTAAATACCTCTCCATTTTGAGCAACTTCATTCTTATGTCACCAACAGCTAACAAGGTAAGCCTATGTGTGTATGTGCACCTCATCCTCATCGTCTTCCTCTTCCTCTTCCTCTTCCCTCTTCTTGTGTAGAACATAAATGGTAATGCTTGTGTTTGATCTAAAAATTATGCTATATATGGTGGTGCATGATTGCTCAGCTTTGCCATAGTTTTTATTTATTTATTTTTCCACTCTTTTGAGAGCTGAATTATATGACAATTGTCGGTAGATGTACAATTATGTCTAATATATCTTATCTCAGGGGTACAATTTATTTATTTATTGGGTGTGGGACTGGGCAGTGGGGTTGGGGAAGAAAGTTTCTCTCTCTCTGGGTGATGAGTTGAATCCTTGGCTTATCTGGCTTACTAGTTTCCTTACCAAATAAAATCACTTGTTGGGTTTTTGCTCCATAACTTGGCTACAGAGTTTTGTATATGAAAAAAAAAAAAAAAAAAATGACTTTATTAAAAAAAAAAAAAAAATTGCTAAGGAGTTTATTGCTATTTTTGTAAGAATTTTTGCTATATATTGTAAGGGAGAAGGAAAACTACCCGGTCGCTTGATCACTGTACAATGCCTTGGCTAATGAGAATGTGTATATAGGTATCCAATTAGAGGGGCAAGGGCATCTTTTCATGTTTTGTAGTTTCTGGGCATAGAGGGCACAATTGGGTGGCTTTTTTTTTCTCATATTGTTATTGTTTCAACCTTTTTTTTTTTCCCTTCAACTTTTCTAATCTAGTTATGAAACCATACTGAGCTATACAATTGTAATCTTTCTAGTTTTGACAAGACTTTGGATTATCAATATTGCTCGTGATCTCTTCTAGTTGGAAAGAACAGTAGGGAGCTTCATACAATGGTACTCAATGCTACTTGTTCTTCAAGCAATTCTACTAAAAAAGGAGGATGCTATGATGATTGCCATCTGAACAACGTTGAAATCAAGACATTGATAAACTCCATTGAGACAGAACGAGGAGAGGTCAACCATTCCTTGCAATCCAAATATAGTATATTCCGAGTGTACAAACGTCTTTGAAAGCTAAAGCCACAAGCCTACACACCTCAGTCAGTCTCAATTGGCCTTTTGCACTCTAATGAGGAACACTTACAGCCCATGCAAGCACATAAGTTGCGCTATGTAAATCATTTTCTGGTTCGACACAAAAAGAAAACCTTGGATGCTTGTGTTGAAAAAACCTTGGATGCTTGTGTTGAAGCTATGAGTGAGTTGGGAGAAAAAGCTCGAAAATGTTATTCAGAAACCAGGGGAAAGGGTTTCTAAAAAGATGAGTTTGTCAAGATGATGGTGATTAATGGTTGCTTCATACTTGAAATCTTCAAGATCATTAAAATAAAAGAGAAGGATGCCTTAGTTTCAAATCGTTCATGGTTTTGGGAGCTTCTCCCTAACCTTAGTAATCTCGAAAATCAGCTTCCTTTCTTTGTTCTTGAGCGTTTATATGGCCTAACTTGTTAACTCCAAACCCCAAACACCTTCAATCAGAGTCAAAATTTATATGGCCTACCCTATTTGAACACCTTCAGTCTTATTATGGTTTGGAAAAGGACTCCATGGCCCATCATCACCTGAAGAACTAAAAGCAATACCATTGCTAGAGGGTGAAGCAAAGCATTTTCTTGATCTTTTACGAATTGTCCTCAATTAGTATATGAGGAAGAGGAAATCTGGTACAAACGGATGGGCTCGTACAAGTTGTGCCTCGGAGCTTAGGAGAGCCGGCGTCAAGTACCTAAGGGGGTCGTCACCGTCGGACTCTTCAGAGACATCTTCATTTGCCATAACCTTCAACAATGGAAAATTAACAATCCCACCCATTGCAATTTCTGACTTGACTATACACACTCTTAGAAATCTCATTGCCTTTCAGCAAGGTCAAGAAGACATTAGTGGTTGTTTCACAGCCTACCTAGCTTTCATGGATGGCCTCATTAATACTCAAAGTGATGTAGAGTTGTTAGTAAAGAAAGGAATTATTGAGAACCACCTTGGCAACCCAGAAGAAGTGGTGAACTTATTTAACAACATTGTTAAACATGTTAAGATTAATTATCCTTGTTTCTCTGGTATTATTGGGGATGTGGAGAAGTATCAAAATAAAACATGGAATAGATGGAAGGCACATTTAAAGTAGACTTATTTCAAAAATCCAAGGGTTTGAACGAATTACTTCTCCCTCTCTTGGCATTCACAATATGAATATGCTGTTTAGTTTTAAACAGAAAAAGACCAAATTACCCTTTAATAAAAAAAACCAACTTAATACGATAGAAAAAGTGGTTTGGTTGAGTTGATCGCTGCCGGAAGTGGATGGAAAGGCGTTGCTGAGTTTCTGGGAGCTTCCATTGCTTGCCAAAAGCATGAGTTCCCTCATCCCTCACCTTCTCAGCTGAGAAATCGTCGAAGACAAGCCCTTTCCCATCGTAGAAGTTGTCATCTGGGATGACAAAGCCGACATGTTTTCAGTTTTCACCGGTTGATTGCTCTGGCAGGAATGGAGGTGGCAATAAAAAACTGTATGATCATCATTCCTCTAAACCGTAAAATTAGGATAAAAACTGTGCTTTCCACTTTTCCTTCCTATCCCACCATTTCACGAATATTTCACAGGTATGATCATCATTCCTTACTCCAATACATTATACATGAGAGAGAGAGAGAGAGAGAGAGAGAGAGAGAGAATGTGAAGATGAGGTAACTGGTAACACGATTATGATGATGATGTTGAAAATTTCCACCATTTTCAGGATTAAAATAAAGGCAAAGGGAAGTAACAGATCAATAAAAAATGATGCCCCACCACTACTCATAAACAATATAATACAACTTTTTCACATAGACAATAGTATCCTTTTCCTCCGACCCCTACTCCCAACAAGCCAAGATAAAATATAAATTACAGAAAGAAAAATGAAGAATGCAGATAAGAGAAGGCTGAAACCCTCATTGACGGGCGGAAAAGGAACCACCAAACCAAAAACTAGCCAACCGACCCCGACCGAAGGGTCTGTGATGCACTTCGTATATGGGGCTATCTAATCATAATGGTGTCTTCACTTTAGACTCATCTGCGTTCTCTTCCCCGACTGAAAAAAATGAAGAGTTGGAGAAGATCGTCTTTTAGACTGTAACAGATGAAGGAAACACCCATGATTCACATTTCACAGAGATTATATGCACATATACTTGTAGGAACCCAAGCAAAAGATGGGCACTGACGTTGTTCTCCAAACTTGGCCAGAATAGCTCTAAGCTTTAAAAAAAATGGAGGTTAAGAAGCAGGATGAAGAAGACGTTCTCTTCAGCCCTCTTTTGTTTTATTTTAATTAAAGGGTATATAGGTAAATTTGTATGTTAAAAAAGGGTATTTTGGGCATTAGATGTTATCATATTAATAACGGTCTCAATTTGATGAAAACTACCAGATTGGACCTAATTGCAAGAATCTTAGAAAGTGTAGTGGAGGGGATGTAATTCATTCCAACTCTTAGATTTACATGTAATTTCGACAAATTACAAGAGAAGAGACTAATTTTCCCCACAATATATTATATGGCAACCCATGATAGAATATATTTTGTCTTGTGAACTTACTTTTGGACTCATGTGCTGCCTAAACTTGTACATAGAGGAAGTAAAACTCACATTTTGACCATGTGAATGATTGACATGGGCAGTCCCCACTCCCAACCATTGGAGAGTTAAAATCAACTTCAAATTGCTCAAAACTCACATTTCAAATTGAATAAAATTTGGTTGCTACCGGAGTTGCAATAGGGGTCAAAGAAACAGAATCTAAAAGGGTATTTTGAAAATACTAAAGCCTAAAAGGAATTTATGAACCTAAAAAGAAGGTCAAAGATTTTATTTCTTTGGCTGGCAATAGGGACTGCAATTACCCTTTTTTTTTTTTTTTTTTTAATTTTAATGTTTCTTCTTATGAAAAATAATAATAATAATGCTTCTCAGCGCATGTTAAGAAACAAAGACTGCCTTTAATTGCTTAAATTCCATAAGGAAGTATTTAACTGGACTTCATATATTTTTTATTTTATTTTATTTTATTTTTTTGGTGAAAGTTCATGGAAGAGAAATAGAGTGAGTGAAATTACATTGTTATCTCTTTTCATGGTCATTCAATTCACTTAATGATATGTTTTCAAATTAATTAAAAAAAAAAATTCATTTTTACCTTTGAAAGTCTCAACTGGAATACCATTTGCTGCTCTAAAAAATCTGATGGGCTTAATGTCAAACTCTCAACACATACGAATTCTGCTCTTTTAGCCAAAAAGGCTTGGGACTACTTTCCTTCCTCACATTTTCTTCATGCTTCTTGTCCTTCCTCTGCCTCCTGGGGTTTCAAATCAATTTTTTGCCAAAAGGATCTTATTTTGAAGGGTGTTCTCTATCGGGTTGGGCATGGTCACCCTATCAATCCATGGACTGATCCATGGATACCCAATCACCCACCCCTTGCTGCCCCTTTTCCCCTTCCTCGTCATTCTCCTTCTTCAGTTGCTGACTTCATTAATAGTCCTATCCTCACTTGGAATGTGGATATGGTTTCTCAGTGGTGGCCACCTGAAGTAGCTTCTGTTATCTTATCCATTCCCGTCTCTATTTTCTCTTTCGAGGATTCTTTTATCTGGAAGCTGACATCAACTGGTAACTTCTCTGTCTCCTCTGCGTACCGGTTAGCTCATCATGAGGCTGAACCTCCTATAAATCCTCTATGGCAGCAAGTATGGCATATTCCTACTGCCCCGAAAGTTAGAGTTTTTCTTTGGAAACTCTTACTTGATCGAATCCCTCATGCTGGTTTATTAAATTCTAGAGTTTTCAATGTTCCAAGCGTCTTCCCTTTATGCTCTCAGGAGGTGATCTCAACAAATCATATCTTCTTTCAATGTCATTTTTCTAAATTTGTATGGGTATTAGCTGGTTTTCTCTAATCTTTCTATGGTTTCCACTAATGTACATAGCTGGATCATGTTTCTCTTCGGTCCGAGATCTTCCCACCGATCCAACCTTTGGATTCGAGCTCTTATGGCTAGTGTCTTGTGGCATATTTGGATATCATTTAATGATAAAATCTATAGAAATGTTTGCAATTCTCCATCCTCGGTGGCTATCTCTAGTAAGTACTTTGTTGAAGAATATTGTCTTCTACCAAACGGCCAACTTTCCATTCCACTATCATGTATATTTCTTGGCTTCCTCCTCCTATCAATTTCTACAAGGCCAATGTGGATGGAGCATGTTTAGGCACTCCTTGGCCGGAGGGCATTGGTGGTTTGGTTCTAGATTGGAATGGAAACTTCTTGTGGGGCTTCTCTAAGGCTCCGTTTGGTATCGTTCTAAAAAAACGTTTTTGGAGTTTTTTCGTTCTATTGGAACAAAAAAACGGAATCTTCTGTGTTGGTGCACTTATGGTCTGTTTCTGTTTTTTTGGAACAAAAAGTGAAAAAAAAAAACTGAAAAAACGAGATTGGACAAATGGAGTTCCGTCTTCCCAGTTTCGTTCCATTTTACAAAAACAAAAAAAAAACTTTCCCGATAAAAATCTAAAATTTTGAAACACCATTTTTTCGTTTAAAAACTGTGTTTTGACACAGAAACTGAAATTTTCGTTTTTGAAACGAAACGGCGTTTCTGGAACAGAAACGATACCAAATGGGCCCTAAGTATAGTGGCTATGCATATTCCTTTGTTGCAGAGGCATTGGCAGTTAGGTGTCTTCTCATTGCAATCTCTAAAGGTATTTAGAACTTATGTTCCCAGGTTGACACTGAGAGGAGGGTGAATCAGTGGTTCCAAAAACTTCCTTAATTGCAAGTTCTAGATTGGCCGAGACAATCCCGTAATTACCAATCACGCAAACAACGACACGTCCATCTCACACCACAATGTGGCTGAGTCTACCAGACAGTGTCCCACCACTCTACACAACACGCACTTCAAATATATGTAGAAAAATAAATGCGAGACAATAACACCAGATATACGTGATTCAGCTAGAGTGCCTACTCCACGAAGAAATACCCATATAGGGTTTCGTATTTCCCCAATACTCAAATTTTTAACTGCTACAACGGTCCAGGAACCTATCCCTGCTTCAATCTGAGATGCAACTCAGACAAGGGCAACAACCCCACACCCTAGACAAGCCCCAACTTGCTAGGTTCACAATTTTAAATCAATAAAATCCCAACCCAGTATATCATTGATCTAGAGTTTCTCAACAATAAACAGACTCTAGAATACAAAAATAGGAATTTCATATACGGGTTACCTCAGCCTGTGTAGACCCCATTGTTGATTTCTTACTTGATGCTTAAGCGGCACTTCGAACACTCCTTATTCAATTTAACGCTAAATCAACATGATAGCAGCACCCAATAGTAATGTCTCCCCTTTTCATGATCTCTATTGCAACATCATAGAATTGAACCTCTTTTCTCTTTTCCTTTCTCGGTTGTTCTTGTTATCAAGAAGCATTAAATTCTGTCGATAGAACCTCTTTTTATTGCTGAAAACAGAAACCGACTTAAAGAATTAAAGTCATATTTTACCTATTAGGCTGCTACTGCGTGAAGGAGTCCTCTTTAATTTGTATTTCTACTCAAACTCTTCTTCTCCCCACTTACAATAGAAGCACAACGTGTCTTCTTATTTCTCTCATTCTTGTTTTATAAAACTGCCACATCACTGCCACATCACCATAGTTCTAGTTCTACTCAAACTCTTCTTCTCCCCACTTACAATAGAAGCACAACGTGTCTTCTTATTTCTCTCCTTCTTGTTTTATAAAACTGCCACATCACTGTAGTTGTAACCTGTTTAGGAAACTCCCATGCTTTCAGATTTTAGATAGACTTTGATAGGATGAGTACTGCCACATCACTGTAGTTGTAACCTGTTTAGGAAACTCCCATGCTTTCAGATTTTAGATAGACTTTGATAGGATGAGTACTTCTCTCATGTATTGGGTAGTATCGATTCACACTGAACTAATATACCATTTTCCTAGTTGCTCTTAGTTGCCAACAATGACAACATATGATCCAATTTCCCAACAAGAACCTCATTTTGGAAGGAGATAACTAGTTGATCAGACAACTTCTTGGAGGCACTCTTCAGGTGGCTCCTTGGAAAATCGTAGGGATCATTTTTTATTGCATTCAGCTTAAATCTCAATTTCAATATCTTATCTTCACACATGTCTATCGTGAAGCTAACTTCGCTGCTGACTATTAACTTCTTATGGTTGTAATTCTGGTACTTTTGATGTCTGGGAATCCCCCCCTCCCCCTTTTGTGTCATCGTTTTTGACAGCTGATTTACAATCAGTTGCTCGCCCTCGTCTTGTAAATAACTATTCTCTAGTATTATAAGTTCTTTTCTCAATCAAAAAAATAAAATAAAATCTCAATAATAAGACAAAATAATAATAATAATAATAAAAGAGAAAAAAAAATACTACTTGATCATTGTCTTTTTCTATTGGCAATAAGTCATACACATTTTTTTTTTTGGTAAAGATAAGCCGTACACACATAATACAATATATTATTTGACAACCAATAATACAATATATTATATCCCGCAGACTTAATTTTGGACTGATGTGCTGCCTAAAATTGTTGAGAGAGGAAGAAAAACTCCCATTTTGACCATGTGAGGGATTGACATGGGCAGCCCAACTCCCAATTCCCAACCATTGGATACATAGAAAAAACTTTGACTCCATGTAAAATCTGAATGCGGACAGGACAACTAAAATTAGCTTGCCTGCCAAATTGCCAATAGCTGCTTTGATTTTTAACACGTTCTTTCGTATAATTCTACATTGGCAGGTGCTTTAAAATTGCCTCGACCATTCAACACTGGTTTCCTCGAATGCTTTTGAGGGGGTTTGACATCTTTTCTTCTTGACTTGTTCCGTGATGACGAAGTCAATTCCATTAATTCTTTGGCCCCGGGCCTCATTTGATAATAATAATAATAATAATAATAATAATAATAATAATAATGCCTCTCAGTGTATTGAAAGAAACAAAAGACTGACTTTAATTGCGGGTCCTTAAATTCTAGAAGGAGCTATTTTACTAGGAGTTCATGGAGAGAGTCAACTTTCAACAGAAATTTAACAAGGAGAGAAAAGTAAAATCTGCAATGAGTTTAAAGCAAACCTTACCATTGAGATTTGAGAATGAAGATAGGACCAATGAGGAGAGAGTCAACTTTCAACAGAAATTTAACAAGGAGAGAAAAGTAAAATCTGCAATGAGTTTAAAGCAAACCTTACCATTGAGATTTGAGAATGAAGATCAAGTCTCTTCATTCTACATTCTATAAATTGGGAAGATTAGGAGACTAATTAATCACTTGTCTGTCGAGAAACTTTCCAATTCCTAACCACTGGTGGGCTTCTGTCCATTATTTCAGCAACAAGGTAAGCTTGTTCCTATTCTTCTGTAGAACATAAACGGCTATATATGTTTGTGTTTGATCTTAATTTATCATCTCTGCGAAGGGTCTGATGCAGCTAATTAATGCCTCTTAGAGCAGTGTATTCTAGTTATTAGCATAAATGCAAGGTTAAGCCTAATTTAAACTTTTAAGTTAACAACAACAGCGATGAGTTGGAGATCCAGCCCTTTAATTGTCCCATAATATTATTGGTTGTTTTTGTTAAAGACTTCCATCTAAAAACCAATAGACTTGAAGTGGAATGACCTTTTGTGGTTCTTATATATGATATTAGAGTCATCCCTTGCCGATGTGAAACTATCTCAATATCCTCCTTTGCCTATTATGGTTCTGTCTTCATGGGTCGAACAATAAATCCATCATCGATGATGGAGGCCCAATGTACCTTTTAAGATGGAAGCCTTTTAACAGTTTTTGTAAGAACTTTTGCTATGTTATCTAGCTGAAACTATAATGAGCTATACAATTGTAATCTTATAGTTTTAACAAGACTTTTGATTATCAATATTGCTCATGAATTATAATATATCATCTACTAGCTAGTTGAAAAGAACGGTAGGAGGGAGCTTCAAACAATGGCAACTGTGTTTTGGCAAAAAGTTGGCAGGAATTGATGCCTCATATGTAGAGCAGTGTGTAGTGTACTAGTTATTATAAACGCATGGTTAAGCAAGGATGGATCATGTTCTTGTAAGATGCTTGATCCACACTTGGAATCCACTTAATGTGAAAACCTTATGTAAGAAGAGAAAGATTGAATGGATTTCATGTGTAGATCAAGCATTCTTGTATGAGGACCTGATCCAGACTCTGATTAAGCCTCATTTAAGTTTAAGGTATCACCAACACCAGCGATAATTTGGGGACCAGCTTATCCAACTAGCGGGATCACCTCGGAATTGTCCCATAAGATTATATTAATTGCACCCATTGGCTGTTTGGTTGCAACCCCTAGTACCAGCCAGGGGAATGGAATCTCAAGGGTAAAAGTGGAGAAATTCACTCAATGTGGGTATTTTCAAATCTGCCCTTGGGATTCCTTTCTCTTGGCTACTGGCTAGGTTGCAACCAAGCAGTAGTGAAATTTTTTCCATATATTTAACCCAGCCGTGGACGAAATTTAGCTTCTGCCCGGATTGTAGCCAAGTGGTTGCAACCCCTGTGGCAGCCAAAGAAATGGAATCTAAAAGGGTATTTTGGAAAATACAATAACTTAGGAGGGTATTTGTGAACCCTAGTGGGAAGTGAATTATTCCATTTATTTGGCTCCCAGCAAGGGGCTGCAACCCGGGTAGCAACGAAAATATTTGGCTACTACCCGGGTTGCAACCAAGTGGCTACTACCCGGGTTGCAACCAAGTAGCTGCAACCCCCTGTTGGCAACCAAAAAAATGGAATAATTCACTTCTCCCTAAGGTTCACAAATACCTCCCTAAGTAATAGTATTTTCCAAAATACCCTTTTAGATTCCATTTCTTCGGTTGCCACAGGGGTTGCAGCTACTTGGATGCAACCCGGGAAGCAGCTAAATTTCATCCAAATTTTTTTCGCCGTGGAATTGTCCCATAAGATTATTGATCGCATCCATTATGTGTATATATTTAACCCAACCAGTCCAACAGAGCTCTCTCTCTCTCTCTCTCTCTCTCTCTCAACTAAACATGGCTCATCTGGTTATGAAGCCATGCTTAGCTATACAAATGTAATCTTCTGGTTTTGACAAGACTTTTGATTATCATTAATATTGCTCGTGATATCCTTTAGCTAGTACTAGTTGGAAAGAACGGTAGGGATCGATCAAGCTTCTCAATTCACATAATGGCCAACGCTACTGCTAGTTCTTCAAGCAATTCTACCATACAAAGAGGAGGATGCAAAGATCGTCAGCTGAACAATGATTATGATATCAGGATGTGGGTAGGGTCCATCGAGGAAGAACGACGAGGGGTCTGTTCGTGGCAATCTGGATCTACTATATTCCGAGTGCCCAACTATCTTCGAAAGATAAAGCCAGAAGTCTACATACCTCAGTCAGTCTCAATTGGTCCTTTGCACTATAACGAAGAACACTTACAACCCATGCAAGTACATAAGTTGCGCTATTTAAATCGTTTTCTAGATCGACACAAATGGAAAATTAGCTTGGATGATTGTGTCAAAGCAGTGAGTGAGTTAGAAGAAAAGGCTCGAAAATGTTATTCAGAAACCACTGGAAGGGGGTTCGAAAAAGATGAGTTTGTAAAGATGATGGTGATAGATAGTTGCTTTATACTGGAGCTCTTCGAGATCATTAAAAATGAAGAGAATGATTTGTTTTTAAATCCGTCATGGTTTCATCCCGTTCTCTTTGACCTGATTACTCTTGAAAATCAGCTTCCCTTGTTTGTTCTTGAGCATATATATGGTCTAATCTACGAATTGCAGACCCCGATGAACAACTTCAGTCAAGCTATCTATGATAGGCTCTTAAGGTGGTTCGACCTCCATGACGCATCTCATGAACAATTAACTTCAGTATCACTTCCAGAGGGCGGAGTAAAGCATTTGCTTGATCTTTTACGAAGTGTCCTGGTCAATTCATCTAGGAGGATTAGAAAAGCGGCCAAAAAGTGGTTGGTGCACACGAATTGTGCTTCCGAACTTGAGAGAGCGGGTGTCAAGTTCCAGAAGTTGGAGCCATCGTCGTCCCCGGAGTCATCTTTATTTGACATAAACTTCGACATAAACAAGGGAGTATTAACAATCCCAACCATTACTATTTTTGACGAGACAGAACACACTCTTAGAAACCTCATTGCCCTTGAGAAAGGTCAAGTACTAGACATTACTACTGATTATTTCACAGCCTATGCAGCCTTCATGGATGGCCTCATTGATACTCGCAGTGACGTGGAGTTGCTAGAAAAGAAGGGAATTATTGTGAACAACATTGGCAACCCAGAAGATGTGGTGACCTTATTTAACAATATTGTCAAACATGTTACAGTCCAGGATCCTTATTTCTCTGGTGTTATCGAGGATGTGATAGACTATTACAATAAACCATGGAATAGACGGCAGGCAAGTTTGATGCAGAACTATTTCAACACACCATGGGCATTTATTTCATTTCTTGCTGCACTCTTCCTTCTCATCTTGACAGTTGGACAGACTATTTGTTCCATCTTACAAGTTGTATGGACACAACCGCCTTAATTAATTATTATTTAGTAGATTATTAATTGTTGAAATCTTGTTGGACTCAGATGCTATCCTTTTGTATTGATGGTTTTTTTCTTTCTTTTTTTTCATTTATTTAAAATTTTATAAGAATGAAAGAACATGTGGCAATAGCAGTGAAGTCGAAATTTTGTTTTCTATTTATTGCTTTCTTAGTAGCATGCAACTGATTGCAATTCCTCTGGTTCTGATAACTGCAATTTAGGCTAATGATAACGTTTTTGTTGGAATGAGGATCCAGTTTTTGTACAAAAGCCATTATCGTATGGACTGATTCACACAGATGGAATCAACCACAGAGTTGTTTGTTGGGTGGATTTCATCTATGCGGATCAACCCCATACAAGAATGGTTCTCAAGGACTTGATCCACTCTCTTTTTGTTGGGGAATTGGAGAAACGGTCATTGGAGAATGTGCAATCTTCCATGGGGAGATGATGGTAGAGAGCAAAACAGAAACCAATATCCCCTTAGGAGATGAGCATCATTTTGAACTTATATTCTTAGTCTCTTAGAAAGAAAAACTAACAACTGTACATTATGCTATAGGATAAAAAGTGTATGGTTATAAATTATGTTTGCAACATTCATGGTTACAAAAAGATACACCTTTTTCTTTTTCCTTTCTTTCTTTAAAGGGTCTATCTGAATATCACCTAGCTATTCACCTACTGCAATGGTTACACAATTCATTTGTAATCTATTTTACAGTGCACCTACTTTATAATATGGTTGTAGCAAGTAAAGGAAATAGAGATTGCCTTTGATCCTTAAATTCCAAAGGGAGCTATTTGATTAGGAGTTGATGAAAGTTTCATTTTTTTACTGGAAAATTGAAATTGAAAGAAAAAGGAAAGGTAAAAATTCTGCAGTGAGTATAAAGCAAATCTTCTCATTGAGATTTGAGAATGGAGAAGCTAGAATAGTCATTCTACATTCTATATATTGGGTTAAAGTAAAGCCTAAACACAATCAATTGAGAAGATTAAGAGACTAAATACCTCTCCATTTTGAGCAACTTCATTCTTATGTCACCAACAGCTAACAAGGCAAGCCTATGTGTGTATGTGCACCTCATCGTCTTCCTCTTCCTCTTCCTCTTCCCTCTTCTTGTGTAGAACATAAATGGTAATGCTTGTGTTTGATCTAAAAATTATACTATATATGGTGGTGCATGATTGCTCAGCTTTGCCTTAGTTTTTATTTATTTATTTTTCCACTCTTTTGAGAGCTGAATTATATGACAATTGTCGGTAGATGTACAATTATGTCTAATATATCTTATCTCAAGGGTACAATTTATTTATTTATTGGGTGTGGGGCTGGGAAGTGGGGTTGGGGAAGAAAGTTTCTCTCTCTCTGGGTGATGAGTTGAATCCTTGGCTTAGCTGGCTTACTAGTTTCCTTTGTACCAAATAAAATCACTTGTTGGGTTTTTGCTCCATAACTTGGCTAAAGAGTTTTGTATATGAAAAAAAAAATGCTAAGGAGTTTATTGCTATTTTTGTAAGAATTTTTGCTATATATTGTTAGGGAGAAAGAAAACTACTTGGTCACTTGATCACTGTATAGTGCCTTGGCCAATGAGAATGTGTATTTAAGTATCCAATTAGAGGGGCAAGGGCATATTTTCATGATTTCTAGTTTCTAGGCATAGACGGCATGCACAATTGGGTAGCTTTCTTTTCCCAATATTGTTCTTGTTTCACTTTTTTTTTTCCCTTCAACTT
Organism: Macadamia integrifolia; assembly: GCF_013358625.1. NCBI lineage: Eukaryota > Viridiplantae > Streptophyta > Magnoliopsida > Proteales > Proteaceae > Macadamia > Macadamia integrifolia. The sequence goes on from NW_024870451.1 coordinate 228,054, forward strand.
TTCTCATCTAGTTATGAAACCATACTGAGCTATACAATTGTAAACTTCTAGTTTTCACAAGACTTTGGACTACCAATACTGCTCGTGATATCCTCTACCAGTTGGAAAGAACAGTAGCTAGGGAGCTTCAGACAATGGTACTCTATTTTGCTAGTTCTTCAAGCAATTCTACTAAAAAAAGAGGATGCGATGATGATTGCCAATTGAACAACGATGAAATAAAGAATTAGTAAACTCCATCGAGAAAGAACGAGGAGAGGTCAATCATTCCTTACAATCCAAATATAGTATATTCTGAGTGCACAAACGTCTTCGAAAGCTAAAGCCAGAAGCCTACACACCTCAATCAGTCTCAATTGGCCTTTAGCACTCTAACGAGGAACACTTACAACCCATGCAAGCACATAAGTTGCTCTATTTAAATCATTTTCTGGTTTGACACAAAGAGAAAACCTTGGATGCTTGTGTTGAAGCTGAGTGAGTTGGGAGAAAAAGCTCGAAGGTGTTATTCAGAAACCACGGGAAAGGGTTTCCAAAAAGATGAGTTTGTCAAGATGATTGTGATTGATGGTTGCTTCATACTTGAAATCTTCAAGATCATTAAAACAAAAGAGAAGGATGACTTAGTTTCGAATCGTTCATGGTTTTGGTAACTTCTCCCTGACCTTATTAATCTTGAAAATCAGCTTCCTTTCTTTGTTCTTGAGCGTTTATATGGCCTAACTTGTAAACTCCAAAACCCCAACCACCTTCAATCAGAGTCAGAATTTATATGGCCTACCCTATTTGAACACCTTCAGTCATGACATCTATGGTAACCTCTTAATGTGGTTTGGAAAAAGACTCCATGGCGCATCATCACCTGAAGAACTAAAATCAATACCATTGCTAGAGGGAGAAGCAAAGCATTTTCTTGATCTTTTACAAATTGTCCTCAATTCATATACGAGGAAGAAGAAATCTGGTACAAAGGGATGGGCGCATACAAGTTGTGCCTCGGAGCTGAGGAGAGCCGGCATCAAGTACCTAAGGGGGTCTTCACCGTCGGACTCTTCAAAGACATCTTTACTTGACATAACCTTCAATAATGGAGTATTAACAATCCCACCCATTGCAATTTCTGACTTGACAATACACTCTTAGAAATCCCATTGCCTTTGACCAAGGTCAAGAAGACATTAGTGATTATTTCACAGCCTACCTAGCTTTCATGGATGGCCTCATTGATACTCAAAGTGATGCAGAGTTGCTAGTAAAGAAAGGAATTATTGAGAACCACCTTGGGAACCCAGAAGAAGTGGTGACCTTATTTAACAACATTGTTAAACATGCTAAGATTAATGATCCTTGTTTCTCTGGTGTTATTGAGGATGTGGAGAAGTATCAAAATAAAACATGGAACAGATGGAAGGCACTTTTAAAGCAGACTTATTTCAAAAATCCATGGGCATTAATTTCATTACTTGCTGCAGTCTTCCTCATCATCTTGACAGTGGTACAGACCATTTGTTCCATCTTACAAGTTGTATGAACAATTCAATATATTATGAATCTGGATATTATTTAGTACATTGTTGTTGACTATGCTGTAATATAAGCTTGTTCATTTTTCCTTTTTATTAAGATGGAAATGTAATATATAATACTGTCTATCATAAACAATTCCTTTTGTTTAGCAATTGATGAGTAAAAAATCAGATTGGGATCAGAAAAATCACCCGAACTGGATCTGTATTGATTGAGATCGATCCCAAATTTTAATTGGGATCAATTTGAAAAACAACAGTTAAAAAAACAAGTTTTAACAAACTGTGATCCTGGTTAAATGAATTAAGGCTAGACTCCTATTCATTATTTGGAGGAAATGAACATAAACATGTGGAGTAATAATTATAAAAAAAAATTTCCGTTTAGGTTTGAAATTTTCATTTCTCTTTCCTTTAATTTGCCATGCAACCTAAAAAAAACCTTACGGTTTTTCAATTTCTTTGTTTACTTTTTAATGCAAATCAGTGAATATATTCATGTTGACAAATAATAGCATTATTAATCAGAAGGGGTATGGGAAAATAGGTGAAAAGTCATTTGTAACTTACCTTGGTTACATGGAGAAAATCTCTGATTGGAGCCCACAAGGATCCGATCCAATGGTACACTTGTCTATGATCCTGTAATATTACAACTCCATAAGATGTTTCAGACCATTTTTCCACTGTGGGTTTTGACATCCTGAAATCACAATGGGACACAAGCATCTTCCATATATCATTTTTCAACAGAAAACTGAAAGAAAAAGAAAAGGTAAAATCCTTTTACCCAAACAAAAAAAAGAAGGGGGAAAGGTATAAATTCTGCAGTGAATTAAAAGAAAACTGAAAGAAGAAGAAAAAGAAAATTCCTTTTTTACCCAAGCAAAAAATGAAAAGGGGGAAAGGTATAAATTCTGCAGTGAATTTAAAGAAAACCTTACCACTGAGATCTGAGAGTGGAGAAGAAGCCACGTGATTATACATTCTATAAATTGGGTTCCAAGCTAGGAGACTTGATTACCTCTCTGTTTTGAGCACCTTCAAGTCATGCATTCTTAAGTACTTGTCGGTCGAGAAACCTTCCTGTTCCAAGCCGGTTGGGCTGCATGCTGCACATTCTGTCAGCAACAAGGTAAGCCCGGCACTTCATCTTCTTCTTCTTCTTCTGTAGAACATAAAAAGGTTATGCTTGTGTTCGATTTTAATTTATACTTTATTCAGGATCTTAATTAATTTATCCTCTCTGCTAAGGGCTTGAGGCAGCTAATGCTTCATAGAGTAGTGTGGACTACTTAACATAAATGCATTGTCAAATTCAATGGAACCTCAACAATATTCTCCGATTCATTCTCGGAGGCATACTTGTTTTTCACGCCTTGGCCCTGCCAAGCCTTCGCCCTGCCAAACCTTGGCTCTAATACCACTTGTAAGGAACTTAAGTAGAACTCATCCTCAAAAGCTAACCGTCAAGGAGAGAGTGCCCAAGTACCCACATCAGGCTAACCACTTCCAATGCGGGATTATTACTTTAGTCTTCTACATAAAACCCAATAAATCCTAACTTAAGCTTAAGGTATCAACAATTCAACACCAGAGCTGATTTTGGGGACTTAGCTTATCCAACTGGGATAAGCTAAGAATTGTCCCATGAGATTTAGGGCTGCAATAGGGCCGAGTTGGGCCTAGCTTCTTAAAATCAGGGTGGGTTCGGGCAGGCAAGGTCAACTTGCACCCCTGATGAGATTGTACCCATTGTCTTGTACTTAACCAGAGAGTTGAGTTTGACAGGCTAGACCCACCGAGTCTAGATCCTCTCCCTTGTAGGTAACTATCCCACTCCATCTTACACCGTCGATGGGGTGTGGGGCCACACTCTGTGGATGGTGTGAGATGGGTTGTGGTGGTTACCAGCTGAGGAGAGTAATCTGATTGGGACCCAACAAATCCATCAGATTTTTAGCATCCACTTTTATTATAGCTGGTGATGAGTTGAATCCGGGGCTTATCTGACTCACTTTGTGATCAGAGTTTAGACAACCTTGGGAACCCAGAAGAAGTGGTGACCTTGTTTAACAACATTGTCAAATACGCTGTGATCAAGGATGCTTGTTTCTTTGGTGTTATCAAGGATGTGGAGAACTATGAAAATAGACAATGTAACAAACGGATGGCAAGTTTGAAGCAGAACTATTTCAACACTCCATCGGCATTCTTTTCATTCCTTGCTGCACTCATCCTCCTCATCTTGACGGTGTTACAGACTATTTGGTCCATCTTACAAGTTGTATGGACAAAATAATAATTAATTACTTATTATTTAGTAGATATATAGAATGGTATTGGGAGTGTGGATCAGGTTCTCGTATAGGCTGGATTCTATGTGTGTGGATTAGATCGTACGTTGATCCATCTTCTGTTGTTGGCATGTTGTAATGCTTGTTCAGTACTTTTTTTTTTCTATTTATTAAGATGGAAATGTAATAAATACTATTGTCTGTCATCAATAATTCTATGTGCTTTGCAAATTGAAGTATTATGTTTGCCTCGAATTCTTGACCCGTTTTGAAGAATGACCTGCTCCGACATATTTTGGTGGCGACCCAAATGGGATTTTTTCTTAGATTTGTGATGGTAGCAGAGGTGCCAGTTCAACCCGATCAACCGCGACCCACGACTTGGAGGAATATATAATGAATTATTGTCTTGTTGAACAAGTAGTGAAAATTAGGGGTTTTCGTGCTAAGGTTTTTAGGCGAGCTTTCTTGCCACGATTTGGGTGCTTTTGAGAGAAATATCCATTGTAATATTCTCTTCAATCATAGTGAATCATCTTCTTCTTCGCTCGAGGACGTAGCACGCCACATCGGAGTGTGAACCTAGTTAAATCTCTGTGTTGTGTGAATCTGTGTTCATTTTTTGCTTTGTATTTATTGGTGTTTCCTCTACATGAAGTCATGCTTGTGTTGTGCCCTCCTCCTTCCTGTATCACTTTCTCTCTGTTCCAACCCGAGTCTTTAAGACTTTATACCTCCTAAGATGTGGTTATGGAAACTAGGGGTGTCAATTCAAGCCCGCATCGGTAGGTCTAACTAAGCCCGACGTTTATGGCCCGACCTAGACCCGCCCAATTAATAAACGTGTCAGGCTTGAGCCCGACTCAATTATAAACAGGTAGTACACGGTGCAACCACCTAGCCCGATGGGCACCCGACCAGCTTGACACATTTATAAGCCCGATTTGAACTGACTCCTTTAAGCCCGACCTAGCCCAACCCTTTTAATACTACTTGTATTTTTTTAATTTTTTTTAATACTATTTGCATTCAATGCTAAGGCTATGTGATATGTACAGTTGAGATGGTGGTGATTGTTATCTGAACATTCATCTTTTTTATACATAATTTAATTGATTTGAACTTACTAAACTTGGGTCGTGCAGGCATAGTTCAATTGATTTGAGTTTCGTAGGTTAAAGACCAGGTACCTTAGTAACTTAGTTGTTTTTCCCATCTTTGTCTTAATCCATTTTAATTATGGGATTTTTCTTTGTTATGCCCATATTTGCCTCATTTTATTGGCACTCCTCTTCAAGCACATTTAAGAGACCAATTTTAAAGATGACCTATTTAAAGCTCGTTTAAAGTTAAATAGGTCTATAACCCGATTAAGGCCCATTTATGATAGCTCGATTAAAGCTCAAGATCGACCGATCCGATTATTAACCATACCATATCCACGCTAGTTAAGCCCGTTTAGCTAAGCGGGCGTTCACGATGCAGTCTTTGAAATTGGCCAAGGCCGACTAAGCCCGACCGTTTGACACCCCTGATGGAAATTATAGATTAATGAAGGTTGGAGTTAAGCTATGAGGGCAGCCCAAATTGAAAGGAGAGATCATGAAATGGTTACGGTAATCATAAGGGCTTAAGATGACGACGATTAAGATAGAAGTGGAAGGGCCGAAAGTGTTGTTGAATCTATAGGGATCGACAGGTGGCGACTGAGTACTGTTCTCTGCAGCGGCATAAGGTAGGGACCGGAACATGAGGAACAAGTAGATGCAGATGAACCCATTTCGCCCAAGCAGGTCAAGGATGGAACAGTGATTCTGCTTCTGCTTCAATTGGTTTGTCATAAGGGAGAGCAGGAATTAAATTGGAAATACCCTCTCTGTTGCAAACGTCACACTGGATCTAATCTGGTTGGGTCAGATCTGGGTCAAAAATCGATCCTAAAAGCCATGGTGAAGCTTCATGCTTCTCTCCTCATTTTCATCCTCCACTTTGCTTTCAAGCTTTGGACAGGTGTTCAGTGTTGAAGGTAGCAGTTTACCTCACTCAACGACAAAAAATTGGAGAGGATTTGGATCCATTTGGGCACAACCCTTCAGCATCCTACTATCGCCCATGGGAACCCAAAATTAAGATTTTTTATTTTATAAATAAACTTTTTAAAAAATCATAAATAAACTGCAACCTAATACAACAAGGCATTTGACATGCATCTAATGGAATATAGAAGACCAACTCAACTAGGTGGACCAGGGTGCTTAACGCCTTCCATGGTCCGTAACCTAATACAAACCCAATCTTTTTGTTTGACCAATTCAAATGGAGTTATGTTTTTATTTGTGGGTCATAGTTCCAAATCTAGATGATGATTCTCTTTCATTCCTTCTCTCCCAAGAGATTGACTTATCTTGAGAATGAAAAATTCATTGTCTTCGCAATGTTGAACACTAGAAGTTTTCAAACTTTCGTAATCTTCCTTTGAAAATAAATTTTATTTTCTTTGTACATCATTAGTTGGTGTATACTATTTATCGTATATTATGTTGCACACTAAAATGCGTAATACATATGCATATACAATGGACTGTGCACCACAAAGATCGACATATAGTCACGGGGTGTAGTTGTGGGCCCGGAGTATAGAAAGTAGAGCCTTAGGGCACAAGGTGAAGACAGGAGAGTTGAACCTCATCCTGCAGGGAGCCTCACTCTATTGGCAAGGCAGATAAGGTTTTGGATGTTGTTGTTGTTGTGCATTTTACTGTTTTTGACTGGGTTGGGACAATTTGGACTGTTTCATCCGGGTTTAAAAATCTGTGAATCGGATTGGGAATCAGCTGATTCACCTAGGAATCGGACAGACCGATCTCAGTTTTGACCATTCTAGATCAGAATATTTTCGACAAAATTCTCTTGAATCGGTGGGTTTTAAAGATCAAATGATCAATTCTAGGGTTTTTGGAACCGATTCTGGCCAATTCCAATCCGACTTTGTTTTAAAACCCTGGTTTCGTCTCTAAAGTGACGAAAAACACTATAAGCGAATTAAACTTATGAGTTATGACAATAGCCATACAGAGATACAGTAGTTCTTCAAATTTAAGCTGAAGGGATCATGGAAAATTCAATATCTATTTTTTAGGTCAATCTCTCAAACACCTCAAAAGCAAAAAAGAGAAGAAAATTTTCACGTAATGATGCATTCTCTTCCTAAAAATAATCCAGAAGTAAAACAAATTTGAAATCCTTACCCGTTCATTCATTCCTCACAATCTCATCAGGAGAGTTCTTGAGAGAGCTGATCACATGGAACTTGAAGAACGACTTCTGTGATTTCTGCAATCGGAGGTGATGAGAGAGAGCCTTTGGTACGTTTTTGCCGCCCAATAGGAATTTATTTGGATCTGCGTTTGCTTTCCTGTGGGAAAAAAATCAAAATGAGGAGCATGCTTGAAAAGACCGATCTACCCCTGGCACGGAGTGGCGCAGTAGCCACGCGACCAGAGACCGTTATTTTGCCCTTTCCATCTTGTTGATTGGCGGCCAACGAACGTCACGACTGGATGGAAAAAAATCGTCTGCAATTCGGATCTGGTACAATTCCATGAAATACCACCTTCAGGGGTGACACGTGTACACCAATGCAATGGTCTAGATTTGATTTAAATGACTCTTCACTGATTTAAGGTTTTATTAGTTGTACCAGAGTACAGACTATTGCTTCCATTCTCTGTCTGTTTGTGCTGAAGTCTTTATTGTCTGATAGTTTCATGGTTGTTTCACCCACAATCTTAGTTGAATCATGCTTACGTGCAAGAAAGTACTTCTTCGTTATTAACTAGGGTTTTGTTTTCGTTAATTGTATTTAAAATTTTATTCAGCTACATGTTATATTGTCTTGTGGAATTTTGAAGATAGAAACTATTGTCTCTGTACCGCATTATATGCAAATGTCTACTTAGAGGAGTTAAATCATCTGGTGGTTCCACCGTTGTCTTTTACCATTCCATCATCCTCTTAGTTTGTTTATCGACCCAGTTCAAAAAGCTGTCCTTATAACAGTCGAAAAGGAACTCACAGAGGGACATGTTTCAGTGTCTATTAGATATGTCCTCTTCATGTTGCAGACGTTATTCTTTCATGTCTTAAATATCTCTTAGCAACAAGGCTTAGAGCTATTTTCATGCTGTTCTCTCTCTCTCTTCTATATGGTTACATGGCTGGTAATGGGAAGTCTCTCTGTTCGTTTAAATCATAATATTTTTTCAGTTGGTCAGTGAGGGAGAGTAAGTTGATGTGTGAAGCCTGGACAATTCCATGGTCCATTTGGTTGCTGTGCAAAATTATTTTGAATTTCCCATGTTTTACTTCCTCATATGTCCTAGTAGAGTCAAAAGTCAAAACCTTGTACCAAGTAATTGAATTTTGAGTATTTCACAATATTAGGTATGAGCTATGTGGAGATTCTTGAAACTTTGACAATTTTTTGTGGAACCTCATTCAAATTACCAGTAATCTCAATGACTGTTAAGAAATCCTGGATTTGTTTGATAGGATTGAATTTAATGTTCAAACTGAAGTTTACAAAATTGTTTCACACCAGCACTTTTTGGGTAGCAACAGTGCTGCGTGCTATTTGATAAGATCCACCTAGGTACCATGACATAAAAGATGTCCAATGGATAGCCATAATGATCTACTCCTGGTTACTATTCTAGAGTTTTCCAAATCATCCAAATGAATCATTTTGTTGGTAATTATGATAGTCTGATGAGATCTTTCTTATTTCTAATGTAGGAGTTAGAGGGATTGTTGAATTTGGTTGATTAACACTTGAATATGTAGTATGTGGTTCTTGTAGCCTCTTATGACCCTGAAGATGGTGTCTTATATTTCCTTTAGTATTTGTCGAAACAATTTTTTTTTTTTTGGTTGCTTTATCTCCAAAATGCTAACTTACTGAAGAAATTCCCTTGTAGTTTTCTAATATGGGCATTCTTTGGTAGTATTCTTGGTTCGCCCTTTAGGGAACATGTAAAAGAGATATTGAACCCGGAGACTTCAGTTGGTGCAGAACCATGGGTTTACTATTCTATTTATGCATTTTTCGTCTTTGTGTTCAACAAATTTGACATTGCAAGTATCATCTCATCTCTCTATTTGATTCTTCTGTAATAATTTATTTTTCTATGAGAAAAAATTTTTATATGATATGTGCTTATGGTGTTCCTTGCCTCATGTATTTACTCCTAATCCAAGCAGGTGAAATGCCTCGTGCCTCATGGCTAACTGATTAAAAACTGGTGCTCCTTATGTAATCTCTTCTAACTCTTGCTTTTGATTAAAATTTAGTTGAAGGTTTCCTGATGCATAAGGGTGTCATTTCTCTCATCTATTGTGATTGTCAAAGCTTATAAGTGCTCTCTGGTTTGAGCCTAAGATTATTGCTGCCCAACTCTTTAGACCTTTTCAATTTGAATCCCGTGATCTCACTCACTAAGTTTCCCAGAGAGGAATGAGTGCCTAGCTTTTCTGCATCACAATTATAATGGTCAAAATTTTAATACGAAAACTTTCAATTCTCAATACTGGAAACTTTAATATTTGAGAATAATGCTCAGTGGAATTGTTTTTTTCCTGTCAGAAGCAGCTTTCTGTTGACATGGCTCATTTGAAAAAAGTTTACAATTTTGATGTTCTAAACTATTGGACAAGTCAAGTTCTATATGTTGGAATTGGTTCCTTAAGTTATTGCCAACGAATCATTTCTTCTATGTACAAAATTCTTATGCAGACCAACTTGCCAAAGGAAATTGCTGATTACTTGAATAAAATGGGTGCTAGAATACCAAACATAAAGCCTGGGAAAGCCACAATAGAGCATCTGACTAAGATTCAAGCATCAACACGTTTTTGGGGTACGTTGTCTTTTTATATTAATTTCTTGTATCAGAGTTACATTTTCCTCTATTACTCTTTTTTTTTGGCAAATTGTTTATTTTAATGCTAGCAAATTAGTCTCTGCAATTCTTTCTTGTTTGGAAATAATGAAGGTGGCCCATTGTTAAGTATTTTGGCAACTACATCAACCCTGCTCAGTCATTATTTACGCCGTATAAATGAGGGATTTGCTATAGGGTTCACATCTGTACTAATTATTGTAAGCCCTTTACAAACTTCTCATGTTTCTATTACGATTGTTCTCAGTTTCTGAATAAAATTGAAATTCTCTTTTCGAATGCATTACTTAGGCAATCACTTCAGCTAGTTCAGCACTTTTTCAAGGTATGCTTTCTTTATTCATGACATTTTAATTTTTCATTCAAGCCATCTATGTCATGGATATCTATTTTCATCGCTAGATAATTTCCAAAACAGCAGTGATTTACTGATTATCAGAGAATCTCTTGTATTGGATTTTTGTATGCTTGTAGTGGAAAATATAATCTGCAACAGATTATTAAACCTTTATATATATATATATATATATATTCTGGCTCTGGAACACTAATATTAAAGACAATTCATCAATTTCAATTGCACTGGGAAAAGTTAAATTTCATCTGGATGGAGCCATTCCCACCGCCCTCCCCTAATAAATGAGTATAATCTTGTTTCTTTGAGATATCAACTAGTCCATGTAATATTACCAAAAATTAAACAAAAAAGAACCTGCTCATGTAACCTTCTCAATTTTCTAATATCTGGCTGATTTGAGAACATTGAAGATAATTTTTTTCTTTCCATTTGCCATTTCGAATAGGCAGCTAAAGTCAATTACCATGGATAATTTGTGTTGTTGTAACATTCTTATGTTGCACACTAGGATTTGTATAGCTCAATGAGGGATCAAAACAGGAAAAATCAAGTTTTCAACATAGGATTCACATAGCATGTTAACTGACTCTGTCCTGGTTGCACGTAGTTAGTGCATTACCATACCCAGAGATACCTGCGGTCCTGTCTGGCAGGGCTTATAGAGTCTCAAACCCCAAGCCCTGACAGCCTAAAATTAATATGTGCCAGTTCTAAAGGCCTAAAATTTTGGGATTCTGCCCTATGGGACCAGGCGGAGACAGCAGGCCTTGTGCTCCAAGACTAGAATTTGTGCTGTTCAGGTGCAGCTCTTATTGCCCTGGAGAAGAAAGAAAAGTTGTGATGAATTGGAGATGAACAGGCAGTGAGTAATTTCTTCAAAATAAAACAGTAACCATTCAAAGGGTATTGTAAGTTTGGCAACAGCGTCCACTTTGGTGTGCTTCTAATCAAAATATTTTGCAATATTCAATCTTTGCTATGGTGTATTGACCTCACCTCATGCTCTTTCCTCCCCCTCTTGGTTGCATATTATTTTGGGAATTCTGAGTTGACCATAGTATTGTTGTTTCAGGTGGGTTCAATCATTGAACTGAGAAGATCCTATCAAGCATATAATGTAATGCCAACCTTAAGCAAAGCTCTAAAAAGATTCGGTGTCTAGCATCAATCCCCCAGTTGGCTCATGCTTACACTGTGAGGTAGCAATTGAATTACCTTTAACTTCATGGACTGTTTAACCCTCTCTCTGCTTATGTGAGGAGCTTTTGGGTTCTGCTTACTCACTTGAAACTGGAGTATCCATTTCAATTTATTTTCTTTCATGATTTTTCCCTTTATCCTCTATATATCCTTATGATTGAGTCCTTGGATTTTTTTAGGACAAAAAGGAAGTGCTTCAAATCATTGTTATTTGTCTTCGACCAGACTCCAGAGCAGCATGCCGGGCATTCTACCAATTGTCAATGGTGCAATTGGATCTTCGTTATTAATAATCACAGGGAAGGAGCTGGGAGGAGTCCTATAAAACTAAAATCTCATTTCCAACTTGAGTCTTGAAGTCGAAGGAGCAGCTGCTATAGCAACAAAAGACCGTGTTAAATGTAGTGTATTTATCTTATGGTGAACCTTAAGCAGTGATCAACGCTGTGCCGCTCATTTCTCCAGTGCAGTAGCGCGAGTTCAACCATCAAAATTTTGGAACCAGCTTCTGTGGCCAGGCCCAATGGCGACACCAGCTGAAATGTTGAATCTAATCTTCTACCCATTCTTTATATAGGAAATAAACTAATAATCTAAAATTTAACCCAGAAAAGTAGGGAGGCGTCCATGGATGAAATGGGTCATTGTGACATAATTAGTTTGAGTTTGTCACAAGCAATTCTTGGGGGAATGGTCTCCTTGTTCAGGAACATTATTAAATAGTGAATTTGAAGGGAAATAAAGAAGACAGAATGGGCATGCCAACTTTTGGTCCATAATGACTAGTTAAAAGAAGTTTGATGATAAGTTCCTATTTACCTTAAATGGTACTTTTGGTCCATAATGACTAGTTAAAAGAAGTTTGATGATAAGTTCCTTGTTCATTAACCATCTTAAAAGAGCTTTCTCATTATTGGTATTTGTCAAGGTAGGCCTGTCACACAACAATGGACAAATACAATCAAGTTTTTCATTCCATCCAAAGATGACTATAACTCAACAGATCCAGAGACAATGAGAGGAATTTGGAAGAGGGGGGGGGGGGGGGGTCTGATCCATATTATTAGTTGCATCTTCCAGTCTGAAATATTAAAATGCATTTTAGAAACTGGGCAACTTTTTTACCAGTTTAGTCAAAAGAAGGTTTAGGCCAAAGGTTGAAATTTTGTTCCTGTGAAGTTTGAATGAAGGGTTCCTAATTTCTTATCTGGCATGACATGAGGGCATGCCAAGATTATTGTTTCACACAAACCCACTGAGGAACTTAATAAACCCAAAGTTTCCATAATGATGAACCGAAGCATTAAATCTGTTATCTATGTCAGTTTTCCAGACTGACAAATGATATGGTTGAGAGCCCAAAATAGATATTCCATGTGAAGGACCCAGCAACTAGTAAGTCTGTACTAGGTACAGGCAAGGGAAGAAGATTTCTTCCCATTGTCCATCCCGGTTTATATTTATCCAAAACAAGAATTCAAGATCTACAAACCTGTCACCACCGCTTGAGATAATCCTGACAGTTGACAAATTGGTTCTTTCAGAGAGAAAAGTTGGTTTTGAAGAGCCACGGCATCAAGATCATAAATAGACTTGATAGATTCGATTAACGCCTTGATAGTCCCATCATACCCAACACTAACTGGATCAGGGATACTCCGGACAGCTTCTTCCAATCCTGAATCTGAGATAGTATCCAAGGTTTGTAGAGTATCATTGAGGCTCTTAGAATTCCAACCACTCTGTATATTTCAGCAAGAGCAAGAAAATATTTCTGGCCTGTATTACTTGCAGAATTAGAAAGGAATACAATATAAATAAACAAGATATGAAACATAAAGATACAGAACAGATCTATCAAATACCTTGGAGTCCAAACGACTGCTTCCAAATGAAGGCACCATGTTTCAACTCTTGAACACAGGCTGAGAGCAATTTAGACCATGTGGTAATATACTTGGATTGCTCTTCAACAGATCCTACACAATTGCATGCTCAAATAGCTCAATTGCTGAATTCAAATCATTTTCCGCCTAATAATGATAGCAGAATATATTAGAATAGTAACTCCAACTCAACTGACAGGGAATACAGTGAAAAAGAGTAACTAACATGGAATTCAACATAATGGCAGCTCCCCACCAAAGAGACTCCCAAAACTGGACTTTTATCTCTCTTAAAGGCAGTCTTCTTTTTTCTTCCTCAATCTACTGACCATACCTACAATCAATACCTGAAACAACTGATATAGGTTGAGCCGTCAAAACGAGAGTTCAATGCTGGTCCGCTGGCTGAAACTGAACCAGATCTGAACCAAAATTAGGCCAGCATCAAACTCTCCTTATGACAGCTCGACCTATATCAACAATGATAACCGAAAAGTACACAAATGAAATGCAACTTTAAATTTTCTCAATCCAGTCCAAAACTAATGCAGGGCAGGTTTGGGTTGGTTTGGTCCAGATCGAACTTTTGGTTCATTGGTTCCATCAATTGGGTGACTAGGTTCGATGAACCAGCCTTATCAGTCTAATCGTGGGATGATTTAGGACTCATTTTCTTTCTTTTATTTATTACTCGATTCTAGGATAAGTTTAGTAAGTTGAGTGATTAGGAACCTTCCACCACATATGTAGAAAGTTGCTTGTTTGTTTTGGTCTTTATCTTTTCTTTGTCATTTTAAAATAGTTTTGGCTGGAAAATAGGGATTTAATTTCCAGACTAGATAAGAGTTTGTTTTTAATCATTACTCAAACAGTTGAGTGCGTTTGGGACACTCCTACATGGCTTGTGCATGAATGTGTTTTAGTTTAAATTAAACAGTCTTTTTTCACTTCTGTATATACATTGTAAAGGCTAAGAGCCCCCACAGTTTTTATTATGCTAGGGATATGCCCACACTCCTATAGTTGGTTTCGATGATAACAAACATATGAAGATATTTCACAATTTGTCTTCAAGTATTATTTCGTAGAGACTTCATATCAAAGATCGAATTTGACGAATGAAAGGAAGAAATGAAGATTGAAGTCAACAAATGAAAAGTATCAACAAGTTGATATCAATACTTGAAGAAGGTATCAGACGGTATCAAGCTTCAAGAAATCAAGACATGAAGCTCATCTCAAGACAAGGACTTACAATGAGTTGATTGAAGATGAAGTCACAAGAAGTGGAAGATTCAAGTGAAGACCACCAATAGGATAGATTGGTCCTTTTCTATGTAAACTGTAAACTTCTATACATATACGTGCACTCACCTCATGCATTTACATTGCATCATACTAGAATGACCATAGGACATACATTGACCAAGTATAGAGAGTCTCTAAGTGGTTAGAAACATATTAGGAAAAATATGTTCTAGTGAAATTCTGTGAACCACATTGACCTGACTCAAGGGCATTTTGGGTAATCTAAAAATCGGTATTTCATTACAAGCAAATAGAGCAGAGAGAGCTTACCATTTCTTTCTATTAGAGTCGCGAGCTTGTTGTAGTCAGTCCTAAAGGGAGAACCTTGCTGCTTACTTGCTAGGAGATGGACAATTCATGAAAGTTGTAGGAAATCGAGTCACGGTTCCAACGCAACAAGAATTGAGTCTATCTGACGTTGGACAGGAAAGTTACGGCCGAAACATTGACGACTGGTTAGTATGACAATAGTGTGTCAAAATCTGGATAGAACTGCAGGAGGTCGACCAGCACTATCCGAGAATTCAGGAGGTCGACCGGCATTGTCTGAGCCTGGTGGAGGTCGGCTGGCTGAAACCCACGGTCAATCGGTGCTTGTCTGGACAAGCTCCAACAGCTAGTTTTTTCCCCCAACGGCTCTTAGATGTTGACCGACTACCGATGGAGGTCGACCGGTGGACCCAAAATATGACCGTTTGAGTGAGATTTACTGCATAAAATGATCATCTAACGTCACCTATAAATACCTCTAATGCTACTCATTAATTAACAATTAATCTCAACTTTGGAGGAGCATTATTTGAACATTAGAAGTGAGAATTGGTCTATACCATCTCTTGAGTTCAAGTTCTTCATTTTCCATTCAAGAGGAACTCAAGGCCATCTACAAGTCTTCATCTACATCTTAGCATTTGCATTGCAAGCATTAAGAAGACTTCAAAGGTGCATTCTTTATTATCATTGCATTTCATTCATGCACCACACAAGAGGTAACTCTCTTTTATTCCACTTCTCCATTTTCTATTTTACATTAAGTCTAGAGTGTACTTAGGCTTGTGTAAGGACTCTCTCATCCTTAAGAGATTGTAAGGATCCTCTTATCATTAAAAGAGTGTAAGGTACCTCTCTACTTTAAAGGAGATTGTAAGGTGTCTCTCTACCTTAAAAGAGATTGCAAGGTGTCTCTCTACCTGCAAAGGGGATCGTACGGATTCTCTTATCCTTAAAAGATTGAGTACAGGTTTTCTTCCTTACCTACTATACTGAAAGGAAGAGCGAGTGGAATACCTTACAAGAGGATCTTGTAGGGAGTGGACTAGACTCGGATTGAGTCGAACCACTATAAATCTTGGTGTTGAGTGATTGTGACTTTTTATTTATTCCGCAGTTTTTATTTTGTAATCACACTTGGGATTCATAGTAATTGAAAAGATTTAAATTTCACTAGCATAACCTATTCACCCCCCTCTAGGTTAGATTAATAGAATCAATTAGTTTATCTTGGTTGGTGAGATTGTTGCCTCCTCTCTCCCCTCTCTTTCCCCCACGATTTGGGGTTTTCCTCTCCTTTCTCTCACTCCTCTCCTCTCTTTTTTCTTCTAAATTACTGTTTACACCCGGAACAGCCCCTTAGCTTCTCTTTCTTCTTCTCTTATTCTCTCTCTTAAGCCCAAAATACCAGATCCTTCTTTTGATCTGCCTAAAAAACCCAGCCATCTCGGACAATAAACGAGCTCCTCCACTTGACCTTATCATATGACTTCACAAGGTTCACCTTGCATGCTACCGTCAAACCAAGGATTCCATTAAGTATTTTCAAACACTCGTTAGTGATGAAAATTTGATTAATCTCTTTATCCTTACAAAGGACTTTTGAAACAGGAAAAAAGGTCCACCTAATTACTTCCCCAAGCTACCTAGAAAAGCTCAGGATAACACTTCTGCACACTAACCTTAAGTCCTTGGGCTTAGGTTTCCAGACTGATAGCCAAGAATGTTGCATTCATGCTTTTTTTGATGATCCCTGAGATAAGTTAGCATTCAAACGCAGTCAAGAAGGGCTGGACCGACGCTAGGTAACTAAATAGTATATTATTCGGCATAAAAATGCAAAATCAATTGTCTATAAGAAAGGGTAAATTGAAAGAGTGGTAATTTTAAGTGAATAGTAAGATGGCAAGACAATAAAACCACAGGGTGGACCACGGCGCAACAGTAAGGTTGCTCCATTGCGACCTAGTGGTCATGGGTTCAAGTCAGAAAACAGCCTCTCCGCAAAGCGGGGGTAAGGCTGTGAACATTATGACCCTCCCAAAACCCCGTAGTGGTGGGAGCCTCATGCACTAGATACACCCTCTTTTTAGTAAGACAATAAGACTCTTATATACCTATTTCATATTGTCATTAAAAAGTTAAATAATTTGTAACCTTATTTTTTTGTCATTTTAGCGTGATCTATAAAGTTTTTTCCAATGTAGGTAATAGTGTCACTTCACATGTGTACTCAAAAAATGTGCAAGACAATGACATATTTTGATAATGCCATAATGATGTCACTTTTAAATTATTTTTGAAACCCCTTTTATATCCGTATCTTAAAAATCTTTTGGGAATAAAATAAGGGGCATTTAAAAGGCGTCAAGTTCTAAAGGCACCTAAAGAGGTGTCATTCGGACACTCCCAAAGTAAAAGTCCTTTGTTTATAAGCTCATTGCATATGTTGTATGAAATAAAGTTCGTGAAAGTTAAAAACAACACTACCACGCATAGGCCAAAGGAAATACTAGCATCGCTACACAGATGAAATCAATCCAATGCCATCTTATTCTACTTAACATGGGTTTGTTTATCACAATGTTGCACACTAGCACTAGAAAACACATAAAAGATGGAATTTTTTGTCCCATCTTTTATAAAGAAGCCCAATGGAGTGTGCAAGAGGATGGATAAGCAAATGGGCTTGTGTGAAAATTAAAAAATTGTTTTACAAATTTACACATATCAAGAATACCCATTAGAAATTGCAGAAGGAACATACCAGTGATATTCTTTTTGACAAGTCATATTCCGATTCAAGCACTTGGAACTTTGGATCATTCATAAATGCATGGGCATGAATGTTTCTTGTTGAAAGCTCCTCTGAGCAAACTTCTTCAGAAGACACATCCTCTTTGTGCAGTTTCTTATAAGCTACCTGAAAAAGGTAAGAAGAATAATTAAAAATTTGATGTTGCAAGCATGTTTTCCACCCATTCTACCAAAGAAGGTGCAAAAGCTGTATCACATGTTCTTCTTCTAAGGTTTGTCATAATTAAAGAAATACATGAATTGGGTTCAAGCACTCGTTGAAAAAAAAAAATTTGAAGTTGATAATTCTTTATTATCTTATATCTCACATAAGTCTCCGTATTTTATCAACGAACTTAACTTGGCACAAAATTGCGAATATGCACACCGTGGAGAAACAAATCGACAGATTTGCGGGGATGCTGTTCTCTTGGTGGATAAGCAAGAGAGAAAATGAGTGAGGATGAGAAGTCTCATCCTTGACACAATGGTCTTGATCATTTTTAATTAAACTTGGTTGTAAATTTACCAGTCAAAAAGAAGGCCTAAAGTCTGAACTCACCTAAACCACTTGAAATGGTAGCTTCATTGTTTAAAAGTGAAGCAGAAATCATAGAACTACAAACCTGGATTTCCTCATGGAGAGCCATTGCTTTGACATCCTCACCAGAAATAGCAGCAACCTTCTGGGCTTTCTGGAAAAAAAAAAAAAACGTTTCACAACCTTAGTACTAGTAAATGTTAGATAGAGATTTTAAGAATCATGTACCAACCTTTAGACAATCAAGATGGTGAAGTGCAACAATGCGTGATTCCTCCTTCAATCTAGAGTAGAAATCCACAAAATTCTTAAGCTTTGATTCACTTGGAAACCTTCGGTCTGCATCAGAAATATCGAATACATAGCTTTGACCTTCAACATTTGTTTCTGAGAAGGCATCGCTAAATTCCCAGGAATTTTCATCAAAATCAGCTTCTCCACTTAAATCAGAATTTGGACCCACTTGGGCTTCAGTTGGTTTTCCAGTAGAATTAGCAGAGCTCACATCCACTCGAATTGAACTTAACTCATCTTCAACCATGGTTTCTGAGAAGGCATCTTTAAATTCCCAGGAATTTCCATCAAAATTATCCTCTCCATTCACTAAATCAGCATTTACACCCACTTTGGATGAACTAAATTCATCTTCAGTTGGTTTTTTCATAGAATTATCAACTGGGATCCCCTCAGCCTGACTGTATAACGTGGATATGAGATCAGTAAGAGAGACGCTTGGATCAAAACCATGACCATTGGTGCTGTTTCTCAAATCATTAGCTGGTTTATAAGATACATCTTCACCGTACAAGGAATCATCAGCATTCAGTTTCCCGTTGCTAAAAAAGGATAGTGACAATGGTTCCTGATGATCTCCAAGCCCTTTTCCATTTCCCTGTAAGCTAACGTATTAGTCCAAAATCAGACCAACAAAAGCATGTCCAGGCTAAGAAACTTCATGGCATAAATAAAAATGATAAGAGAAACAATAGAAAGAAGAATTCACTTGAGAAGAATGATAGATATAAAATGATAATGAAGATTATAGCTCTCCACCATATTAGTTAATTCTAACTAAAATTCAGTTGATCTCTGAGAGAATATGAAATCGGTTATCTATCCTACGAAGTACAATAAATTTGAAAAAAGTGAGAAATGAAAGAGACGTTCACTGTTCTATCACTACAATGCCTCGGATAACATAAAATCTGTGTTAGTGTGTTCTCAGGAGTCACAGATTTCAACTCCATGACACAATAACATCCATATATGGAGGCTGAACCTACAACAACAGGAATTCTTTGCTTCTATATTTCCGGTGATGGTTTATAGAACAGATCGTGACATGCATACTTGTTAAACAGTCTCTCAGTTAATCTTCTGTACTTGATCAAACAAATTTTATTAAAATATATATATATATATATATATATATATGAAATGAAACTCGGGGGAAGGGGAAGAGAGACTTAGGTTTGGAGTCTACAAGGGATAATTATAGATTCCGAAGTGTGAGAATACTTAGTCAATATGTACTACTACATTCAAGAGAAGTTAGACACCATACTTGTTGCACCATTAAGAAGAGCTTCTATGCCCAATAAATTTGCTTCACTCCCATATACCCACCTAGACTTTTGCATTGAACAAATGTAAAAGAAAATCTCAAAATACCAAACCACAAGAAATTAAACAAATTAAATAAGTTACCAACCTGGACTTCTCTGTCAAATGCAAGCACTTTCACATCCGCATAAGAAAAACCAGTGCTCTTTTGTTCTTCCTATATATAAAACAGAAGTGTTTGAGGCCATGATAGTCCCAAATTATGATGGTATTAATGATACAAGGGGGAAAAAGTTCAAGAGGATCACCTTATTCCCAGAGGGGCAATTTACATCTTCAGACTCTGGGAACGCATCCTTAAAATCCCAGAAATTATCATCAGCATCTATATTTCCATCACCTGATTTGAAATTCAATCCATTTTCAGCCGTATTCTGCTTGGCTTGACTGAACGATCCCAAGATAGAACCATTTTGAGTAGCATTACTAGTGAAAAAATCATGGCCATTGTCAAGTCCTGAGGATTTATGAGAAAGCCAATCTGATGTCGTAAAGATATCTCCAGAATCTAGGCCACCATTGCTAAGGCCTGATTTATGTAATGTTCCCTCCAAATTTTCAGACTGTTTACCATTGACCTTCAAATTACAACAAGAACAGAATTTATATACTAAATAAGCCCAAAAGATAGAACAAATTCCTATGATACGAAGATGGAACAATGCCCACCTGGAATTGTTGGTCGGTTGTCCTCCCCGTTGTTGTTTCCACTGGAACTCCTGATAGACCAGATGTCTCCTCTACCTGAAACAACAGCTCGAAAAATAACAAAACAAAATCCTCGCACGAGAAATCGTAGAAGTAGCTTAAGAGATGAAAAATCCTTCACCTCGACTGTTGAATCTCCATCTCCGACATTATCTTGAGAGATTGCATCCTTTAATTGCCAACCGTCGTCATCGAAATTCTCATCTCCATCATCGACCAAATTCGAATTTGACCCATTTTCAATCTTCACCTGATCTGCCTGGCTGTACAGATTCACGATAAGATCATTGAGACGGAGATCCTGCCCAAATTTTACTTCATTTTTCACAGGAGACGACGATTGTTTAGCAGGGAAAAGGTCTGAAGTATCATTAAAAGATGGATTGTTCGAATCGGATTCTTCGTCTTCCTCACCAAAAAGGGAAAGAGGTATAGCACCTTGAGGCTTCTCCCATCCTTTCTCAGCAACAGGGGAAGCAGAATTCCTCTCAGATTCGATGTGATTCAGCTTTGAGTCAGTGGTTTTTGTCGTATGATTAGAGAAACCACCAAAAAGATCGAAACTTTGCGAGGTTTGAGATGGATTAGCAGGATTCAGAGTCTGAGTGAAGCTTAGGGGAGCTGGGTTTCCAAAAAAATCTTGCTTCGGAGAGAAATTGTCCATGAAATCTCCCCATTCGTCTTCAACTCTAACTTTATTGTCCTGGTGGGAAGACAGGGATTGATTAAAAGACGGTGATACGAACTTGAAGTCTCCGAAGCCCTCATCGCCGTCGTCGTCCGCTTGGTTTTCCGCCATTTCCGTCGCTCGGTCTGTCTCTTACCGTCTTTGGATTTATATATTGCGCCATCGGTGCGCACATAATGGTCTGTGCACATTCTGTGGCCGTAAACTGGTGGGGCGGCGCATTAACGTCAGATGCACCGACGCCTTTGTGATTCGATTTGCGACCGATATGGGCCACCAACCAGGAAAACCGGAACATCGGCGCAGGGGCCACGCTGCCTTCAGGGAAGCCACACCACACAGTGGTCATTGTTAGCCCCCTATGACCCTCTGTTTGCAACACAGGGGTCTCTAGCCAACAGGAAACTTTATCCTCACTTACCAAGTAAGAAAACCGGAACATTGGTGCAGGGGCCACGCTGCCTGCACCAATAGTATTACATATGCCAGACACATAAGGAAGTAGGACCAAGCTCTAAAAAGAAACACCCATGTCTTGGCTCTACCTCCCCATGTGTCTAGGCGTACACAACGTTGTGGGATAATGTTCCTTCTCCCTCCTGAAAAATAGGAAAATAACTATGTTGAGCAGCGTACCACCTGTGCCCAAACAGAGGGGATGTCGAAAATAAGCGTAACACCTACACTAGACACGAGAAAATGGTTTCTATCCTGGAGTGTGACCCCTAAACTAGCACCCTGGTGAATTAGAGAGTGTGGATAGGCATCGACCAAGGAGGGAGGGAATGTGAACGCAAGAGCAAGCTCCCAGACATAGACACGTTCCTGAATAAATATTAAACTCAATATTGATCTAAAAAACCCCAGAATTGGCCACGCCAAAGGGTCCAGATCAACATTGATCACAACCAATTGAGGATAGGATTCCTCTCCATAGAGTCCAGGGATCAGAGAGTGATCCCACGGCTGGGATGACCTCAGGATGCATGCCCAAGTCCTCCCAACTGTGGGATCGCTCTTTGGTCCCTAGGCTCTATGGGAGAGGAGCCGGATCCAAGGAGGGTATTAATCTAGGCTGAGTATCATAATGAGAGTGGATCTCAAGTCAATGGTCCTGAAAGTTTGTTGCTACCATTGAAACAACGAAGAACAGCCATTCCATGTCCTCATTGAAAAGTCTTCCCTTTCAAAGAAAGATGACATCTTCAGTCATGAAGCATACGAACTTTTTATTTTAAAATAGAATATTGCTTTAGAAGTAGCAAAATCAAGCGTGGTATATGTTGTTCTCTACTTTTATTGAGGATTTACTTGACCATTACATATCAGTAAGCCATGAACTTGGACTCAAAATCTAAATTTTATTCAACTAAAATTTCATTTCTTAAATTGCAATTCAAACTTCCATTTAAAAAAATTGCAATTCAAATAGTCTGTGCAAGTCCACATGCATGAACACAAGACTCACACTTTCACCACAAAAAAAAAACATAACTCACACAGAAACATATAAAACTAAACATTCTTAGGCATTGTGCCTCCCCCATTCAAGTTTATTTCATAGATGGTGATGCTTCTTCCTTTCTTTTATCCGGCTTAAGGAATGGATCCTGCAAATTCCAAGAGAAAAAGGAAATTAGGCAAAGTATGATCACCATAGTAATTTCGAGTACACATCTAAAACTCAACCCCAAAAACCTCTGGATGCAGAGCCAAGGAACCTCCATGGTTCCCTTGCTATAGAAAGAAAGGAACTAGAGACGAATAAAAGCAAACATACTCCACCTTTTATTCTATAAATCCAACCCACATTTCAAGTTTCCCAGGTGATGTTGGTTCAACCTAGTTTTCTTCCCTTAGAAAAAACTTTATATTTCATAAATCTGTTACAAATAGGAGTAATTTTAACTGTTGAGAGAAGATGAATACAGTAGTATCTATATTCTTTTTCCTTTTTCTTTTCCCCCTCTCGATGTTCATTTAACAAATCTTGAAGGTACAATTTGACCATAGTCAGTGACAGTTACAAAACAGCTTCTACTTAACTCATTTAGTCATTCGAGTAATTTCAGGATTGGATCAGCTGGTCAAATTGGGATGTGATGAACTGAGTTTTATATAACTTCATATGACATCCAAAATACAAAGGGATCACAACCCTCAGCTCTGATTCAGATTTTCGAAAGACTGTTGATTCATCACAGTAGACCTGGCTAAACCATCCAATATGCAATCCTTATTGACAAGTTAATTTTATCCTCACCATCATCGTTGGTTATTCAGTTTAGGAACACAACTTTCAAACTGCTTGATATTATAATGAAAAATACAAACATAATAAGTGTTGATTTTTAGCGGCTTAGCCAAATGCTTGGCTTCAAAACCAATGGAATAAAAATACAAACCCATTCACTGTTTATTTATTACAGCCTAACAGAATAGGTCTCCCTCAATTCCCCACAGTCAGAAGCACTTTAACTTCTATTTTTGAAGAATATAATCTGTAATACTTTATCACAAAAACCCCAATAGATATCCTGTAAATTGCTAACATGCTTGTGCTGGATGATTGTGAGATATCATATGAAAATGCTGTTTAAGAGCCATTCCCGTAAACTATTAGGGACCTATGGCAAACAAGGATGGTTAGCCTTTTAGAACCTATCATCAAAGGCTTCGTCCATGAACTCAGTGCACTGGTTGATATATTTAGAATCCCTCAAATTGGGAAAGCAGGCCATAGAATCAACAAATAAAAGGAATGACTAATGCCATTTACAGCAACAACTCAGCCTGTTCCCAACTAAATGGGGTTGGCTACATGATCCGTTAGAGGGTTAAAATAATAATAAAAAGTAAAAAAGGAAAGTAACACAGCAACACCTCCACAACATATATATATATATATATATATTCCACCTAAATGGGGTTGGCTACATGAATTATAGCCCTCCAAACATCTCTATTCGAGGTCATACTAGAGTCAAGTGCTAAACTTTGCATGCTTAAAATTGGCATCATATGCCATTTAGAGAACATGTTAAATCAAAGGCCCCAAACTGGCCAACTGGAGAAACTGCTCATTAAAATTGGCATAAATATGCAGTAATCCTTGCATGAATCAGCTCACAAGGCAGCACATCAAGTAAATGCCAAGTACTCACCGATTGCAAGCTAACAGCACGAGAACCAAAGAATTAGACAAGTGACAGAGGGTAAGAAGAGAGTATGTAGTTTTAGGAATTTCTAATAGGCAAGATTTTGAGAACAAGCATATCAAAGATAAAGATATTGGGAGGACACCATTGTGGGTGTAAGGTGATAATGCATCACAGAAACAGGAATTCTTGATTAAGTGACCATATGGTGAATTCAATGCTACAGAGCTTCACTAAAACCTAGAAGACGTTCTCCTTGAGCAGAGCTTCACTAGAACCCTATTAGGTGTTCAACTTGACAGCCACCGTGAGAATAATTTGTTAGAATTGTGTGGCCTAACAATAGTTGTCAAGGCCTCGCCTAGGCGACCAACTTGGCATCCAAGCTCCTTGACAACTAGGGTCACCTAGGCAGGCGCCTTGCATCCAGGCCCCCTCCAACGCCTTGTGTCACCTAGAATCCGTGACAACTATGGGCCCAACACAAATTTATTTTGTGTTATTCTTGCACATTATTATTGGACAATGCTATGATGTTTTTGTGGCATGGAGCATGTAAATTTTGTGGCTTATAAAATCAAGTAAATGGTAAATGGTAAATGGTAAATGGTAAATGGTACCATTGTAATTAATCTACTAATCATGTGGATGACCATCCAGATGAGCCATTTTGTAGTTCTCGGCTTGACCAAATGCATTATGATACACTAAGTGCTTACGTGTGCATTGTTGAACCATGATGAGTTTGAGGGGTGAAAATCAAAATTGTTCAGATTATGGGAGACATGAGAACTAGTTGGCATAGTTGTCACAACGTTGAAGCAACCTAGGTGTTGGAGGGCCCTTGAGCAAGGTGACACCAACAAGGCAACGAAGGTGGCTAGATGCCTAGGCATCGCCTTGATAGCTATACTTGATGGTCTATGCAAATAAGGGCTGTGAAGTCCTTCCATGAAAATACCTTGTGACGTTGAATTTTTATTAATGTTCCATTGCCACTAACTTGAAAATTATAAAAGTGTACACATACATACAAACTGCATACATTGCAATATAGCAACATGTTGGTCAAATGTTTGAAACTGGCAAAAAACCTCTCCTGAAAAGCAGGCAATAAGGCTACATACATTTGCTGCTGCCAGACCGTATAGTAGCAGAAGCCTCCTGCACTAGGTTGCGCTTTTACATATACATACAAACTGCAAGTTTGAAAAGATTCATTATAAAAGGGTTTTGCAAGAAGATAGGGAAAAGCATGCGCTGACCTTGTACAAGATTCCTTTATACCCTTCTCATATAATAAATAGTGGGGCCCACACTAGCACTCTCATTCTCTCTCTCTCTCTCTCTCTCTCTCTCACTTTCCTATTCTAATTCTAACATGTGCACCCCCCATATGGATGATACCATTTTCCAGCCCTCAGTGGCGTAGCGTGCAGATTCCTTCTTACATTGCCTTTGTATGAAACCTCCCCCTTACAAATAGTATCGATTTTTTTCTTGTTCTATTAGAGATTATGCCCTAGAAGAACCTCCAATAAACATATTTGATGCAAACTAATGAAATACAAAACCCTAAAACCGATTCATACGTATCTTATTTGTTTAATAAACAATTCTTAATTAAAATGACGTGCCTTTTTGGAGATTTGGATCTGACCTTGCTGACAGAATTGTAGATGATAACACAATGATGACACTTGAATTTCCAAGGGTCACACAAGGAATTAGGATTCTCACCCGGTCACCCATAGACATGTATACAACAACCTGGTATTTTGAGCTTCCAATTCTCCTTACCTGCATGACTTTAAGATCTTTACATTTTTAGGTGGAGATGACCAATAAAGTCCAACCCTAGGTTAAGATGGTAGCCTCCTAATGCCCATATCCATAATCCTTGGGCTCACCTTCAAAATTACCATTACGCCCTTGAACTTGAAATATGACTAAAAATATAAAATTGACCTTCCCATAAACAAAGCATAGCATTGGTTTTGCAATGAAAAAAAAAATAATTTCTCATAAAACCCATTTATGATAAATCTTTTTAAACAACCACTTGTGGATACGCGTACACTTCCATAATTGTCAAATCACTAACAATAGAACATTAGTCACTAAGGTCAAAACTCAATATACATGAGATCTTTTCATGGAAGGACTTCACAAACCTTATGTGCATTGGCCATCGATAGACTAGTCCTCATGTCTCTCATAATTTGAGAAATTTTGACCAACACAACCAATAATGCAAATGGTGATTCATGATAGATGCAGTCAACCTAATGACTAC
Organism: Macadamia integrifolia; assembly: GCF_013358625.1. NCBI lineage: Eukaryota > Viridiplantae > Streptophyta > Magnoliopsida > Proteales > Proteaceae > Macadamia > Macadamia integrifolia. Next base: position 254,666 of record NW_024870451.1, read on the forward strand.
AAAGTGGCTCATTCAAATGATCATCCACAAAACCAGTCCACTAATCCAATGGACTAATAACAATCGTACTATTTAACATATTTTATAAGCCACAAAAATATTTACCACAAAAAGAAAAAAAATGTTCAATAATAACATGCAAAATAACACAATAAATTCGTATTGGACCACGAAAAGGCCAACAATCTCAACTTGGCCTATCACAATCCCATGTTCATAACATTTCCTCAAATACACCACAGGACAAACCCTTTGTAAAAAGATCAACAATGTTTGACTTAGATAGCATATACACCCAAAGACAAACCATTTGTGAAAAGATCAACCAAGTTTGTCTTAAATGACACATTTTGAACAACTATCTCTTTCTTATCAATCACCTCACGTATGTAATGATCGACCATCTATATGCTTAGCACAAGAGTGACATTTTGTGTCTATAGTTATGGCTATTGCAGAATTGTTTCACACAAAAGTGAAAGCTTTTCCATATGGTCCACTATCAATAGTTCTAACTGTAGAAACGCAACCCTAAAACGATGTAGAAGATAATGGAAAAACAAGAACAAACAATGCACACAAATTACGAGGTTCGACAAGATTGCCTACGTCCTCGGTAAGATGAGATTCTGCTTCACTATCAATGGAGAATAGGGTCACAACGCTCATCCTCACACCTCTCAGTATTTCTTGCATTACAGAGATATATAGCTTCTCTAGCCACTGCATTAATCTAATATATTCACTATTAATCTACCATCCTGCCTGTCGAGGCGCCTGCACTAGTACTCCCTGTATTAAACTATGACAGAATACAAGACATCGTACACCAACATTAACAAGTTACAACAATTGTCTAGTGCAATTGGTGAGGTGATGGTGTGCAAAGCCCACACATATCAAGAGGTCTTGAGTTAGAGTCTCCTAGCACCTTTCACTCCTCCTCTTCTAAGTGTACCCATCTAAAAAAAATAATCTAACAAGAACTGGCAAAGATTTTTTTGTATGCTTTGTATACCTTAAGATCTATTGCACAACAGTCCAATGCATTTTTTACCAAAATCTGGAATTGACTGATCATGCCAAATGCAAAAGCTATGTTTGGATGTGTACAAACTATGGCATACATCAGATTTCACAACAAAGCACAAGGCTACAATCATTCATTTAACTTTCCCCTCTTAGATTTAGGATCATCTTCCTTTGAGATAAGGAATTTTCCTACCTAAACAACCAATCATGTGGAATCTCCTTAGAAGCTTCACCAAAATCTTTCATCTCAAATGTATTAAATTACCATTGTTTCACTTCCATCAACATGCTTATACCATTTTCATGTCCCAGTATGATAAAAGCAACCTTGTGACATTTCTTCACATAAAGACAAGGTTCGGACGTACTCTGTATAAACCCAAAGCCAACAACTGAATTATGAAACTGCAAATTTCACTGCCTTGAAGTTTGTTTCAACCCATAGATTTTTGTACTTTCTCTTCACCCTCCCTTAGAAATAGAACCTTCAAGTTGATCCATATAGACATCTTCATCAAAATTATCATTCAAGAATGCAATCTTTACATCCATCTGATAAAGTCCAAAACCAAAATATGCAACCAAGGCCAAAACAACTCCTTCAATCTATGTCTTGTCATCATTTTCCATATAAATAATATTGGTACTATCACTTATTCTCCAATGTCACTTAAACCCCTGCAAGGTACTAGAGACATGCACAACGGCTACAAAACCAGCCCACAAAGACCTAGACTTAACAATTATAGTATTAATCTCATTAAGGTGGCAAACATACTATGTGGATTTTTAATCAGACTTAAAAAAAAAAAAAAAAAAAAAAAAAAAAAAAAAAAAAAAAAAGCATTGAGACCTCTTATGCCCAAGCTTCTTGCAGAAATAACAAACTATCTGTCATGACTTGAATTCAATATCTTGTTTCACAATAGTCTCTTTTCCTTCTGCTAATCTTGCTCCTTGTTGTCAAACATTCTCTTCTTTTGATATTTCTTTCTATTCTTAGGTCCATCTGCTTTTTTTCTTTATAGCATTAACTGTAAAATTATTTTTCTCAACTTAGCATCTTTATGACCAATGATCTTGGATAAGAGATCATCCATAGTCTATTACAAAACCAAAAACAAAAGAAATTTGTCTACCAGTTTCATAAGAATCAAGCAAGAATGACAAAATAGTGGAGATCTTTGTTTTAACATCAACTAGTCTTCCCTGGAGATTCAACTCATAAGCAATGACAATCATATTACTCACATGCTCTCTAACATCTCCTCCAAATAATTCAGTTCTAAAGAAACTTTGTCACAAACCTTCAGTAGTGGTTTTAGGCTTTTAGCAAAGGGAGAATTCATATAACCAACAATAAGAGAATATGTCATAGTGTCATGTAACCAACATCAACTATTTCACCATATTATCAGCCTCTATCCATTCCATATAAGGGGACATTCGGGATCATCGCGTGTCGATAGAACACATTGGTCCAAAGGAGATGATAGTTGATCGTTTCATTAAAAGGATTCCACATACATGTGAGGCCGTATGGGCTTATATTGATCATTTTGTACCTGATATTTTATGTTTTATCAAAAACGTTGTAACATTAAATTGATGATTTTTGAACCTTAAGTTTTCTGTCAATTATTATGGCTGCACAACTTATGTTCTGAAATGACAAATGTCCATTAAGAATAAAGGACAATAAGGATTATACCCTCAAATTGACCATGGGGCTGATTCAGATTAACCATTGGTGTTAATTCTCTAAGTTTAGAACTAACCATGTTAGGGTTCATCATGGGAATGACAGCTCATTGTAATACATGAAAGGGAGTAGCTTACATATTGGACATGAACAGCCATGATTCACCATAAAGGGTAGTTGCATAAGGAGGTTATGGATTTTCAGTTACCTATCCAACTTAACTCCCTTGATGGGTAGGGAGTTACAAATAGATTAGGAGTATAAAGAGATGAGGGTTCTGGGCCTCTGGCTTTGTTAGGGTATCGCATTAATATTTAATACCACCCACAAGAGTCGCAGGAATTTTTTCCAGAAAATTTGAAGCCAGAGTCGATTAAATATGGCTAGAGGAGGATTATTGTGAAATAGGACCTAATGGAGGTAAGCATATCTCCATTGAATTTCTCTTTGATGTATATAATTAGCAGACAAATCGAAACCAAGCTTCAAAGTAATGTCTAAAAAAGTACTTCTAATTAAAAATAAATAAATTCATCCTGAAACATGAGAAGCCTAGAGGCCCTAGAAACAAGAGTAAAGAAACCCGATACTACCATTCTTCTCCTTTGATGAATCAGTAAATCAATCATAAACTAAATTTAAGAAAAATCTTTCGAGAACTGAACTCTAACCATTTCGGAGAGATTGTCAAGAACAAAGCACATCTGATCAGACGAAAAAAAACTAACCCCAGTTTGAAAGATCAAGACTTACGTTTTTTACGAAGAGGAAGTTCGCTACCGCCACCGTTGCCACGATGCCGCCGAGGATGGCAGCCGGGCCGGTCAGGAGACTCCACTTTCTGTAGATCATATTTTCTCCTTCAACAACTACAACCGCCGTCTGTCTTCCCAAACCGCTACGAGCTGGAAGCTGGAAAAGAAGCGAGGATATATGTATATGGGATGCCAAATGCGAATCTTCAGAATGCGCTGGGTGCGTACTACGCACATCACAAAGACCTTGCGGACCTTTTTGCCCTTGTGTGCTGCTAATCGATTCGGTTTGGTTCGGTTCGGTTCGGTTCGGTTCGGTTGGATTAATTGAATCAAAATCGAACCAAATCGAACGATTGACACCCCTACTCCACTACTCCACTGGAGTGTTTCTGCCGCCTAGATATAGACATGCACAAGCGGATCACCTTGCTCGTCTTCTGAACCCTAATCTCCTCTTTCTGTACCGAGATCAAGAATACCTTCCCGATCGAAGTTTTGAAGGGAAATCTTAAATCTTTTCTGAACAAAATGGATTCGTTGCAACATCTAACAATGTTGTTCCGGCTTAATTAATCCGCAAAAATGGTGGTTAAGTGGATTCGTTTGACGGAGGCGATTGATTTGAGTTACTCTTGCAGCAAAAAGAGAATATCTTTGTATTTTCAGATTCAGGAGACCTACAAAGGGTAGCTGAATTCTTATTCATTTCTTCGTTTTTTCGATTCATCAATCTCCCATCTCTGGGCAGACACTGTTAATTTGCAGTTGCAGAGTTGCAGCCATGAAGTTCCAAATTGAGGACGTAACAGTTTACTTCCCTTACGATCACATCTACCCAGAACAGTATGCTTACATGATGGAGCTCAAGCGAGCACTAGACGCCAAAGGCCATTGCCTCTTGGAGATGCCTACGGGTACTGGTAAGACCATTGCCCTTCTCTCCCTCATCACCAGCTACGCCCTCTCTAAGCCCTCAAATCCCATTAAGCTTCTTTACTGTACCCGTACTGTACATGAGATGGAGAAAACCCTAGCCGAGCTTCGCCTTCTCCATGAGTATCAGGTCCGCCACCTTGGTCCTTCCGCTCGCATGCTCGCTCTCGGCCTCTCTTCTCGTAAAAATCTCTGCATCAATCCCTCTGTTCTATCCGCCAATTCTCGTGACTCTGTTGATGCCGCTTGCCGCAAGCTCACCGCTAGCTGGGTACGTGCATTGGCTGTTGAGAACCCTGATGTTCCTACCTGTCAGTTCTTCGAGAACTACGAGAAGGCTGGTTCCGATGCGGTCTTGCCTCCTGGGGTTTATACTTTGCAGGATTTGAGATCGTTCGGCAAGGAGAAAGGGTGGTGCCCGTATTTCTTGGCGCGGCATATGATTCAGTTTGCGAATGTTGTTGTTTATAGTTATCAGTACTTGCTTGATCCCAAGGTCGCGGGGATTATATCCAAGGAGATGCAGAGGGAGTGTGTCGTGGTGTTTGATGAGGCTCATAATATCGATAATGTGTGCATTGAGGCGCTTAGTGTTAGCGTGAGGAGGCAGACGCTTGAAGGAGCTACAAGGAATCTCAACAGTTTGAATCAGGAGATCGAAAGGTAATTGCTTGTTTTGTGTTACGGTCCATTATGTTTCTAGATATTTGCCAGTGCTTTACACACTACTTATCTTGATAAAAAGTGCTTCCTTTGAGAGCGATTTTGGCTCGTAAAGTTTCCGTTTTTTCTTTTCATTTTTGAACTTCGTTGTGATGGTCTTTCCTTGCTTGGACATCTCTTCTATTCGTCTATGTTGCTCATTGAGGTGGATTTCAATTGATTTGGTCTCTTGAAAATGCTTATTTTCCTCTCAGTTTGAAATAAAATAGCTTTAGGATTTACGGCCTTGCAGTCCTGAAGCAAGCCCTTCTATACAAGGTGCAACACAGCGTTATAGGTTATGAAGCTATTGATTTCTCATTCATGGATGGGTGCTGTCTCAGACCAAGATTGTTTTATTATTTTGGTAGTCTAAAAAGTATTTGTTGGGAAGTTATGAAGGCCTAATTGTCGAAGCCAAAGAAAAAAAAAAAAATTTTGGGGTGGGGGTGAGGGGAGCGATCTTGTTTTAAATTTTGACTTATGACAGTGAAGCTCACAGAAAATGTTGAATTTTTAGGTGCCCAAAATACATTATATAACATCTTATATATTTTCATTATCATTAATCTCTTGGTTTAGGCTTTGTCGTCCTCTTGGTTTAGGTTATGGCTGACTATTGGGGGGGTGGTGTGAGGGAGCAATCTTGTTTTAAATTTTGACTTATGACAGTGAAGCTCACAGAAAATGTTGAACTTTTAGGTGCCCAAAATACATTATAACATCTTATATATTTTCGTTATCATTAATCTCTTGGTTTAGGCTTTGTCGTCCTCTTGGTTTAGGTTATGGCTGACTATGATTATGCGTACAAATTTATTGTTATATGTCGCTATTTGTTTCTACTTACGATGGTAGAAGCTATGGTTTCCATTTAGGCCATAATCTCGCCCTCTTCCTTACCAGTCAACTGCATGAATCTCTTCTGCTTTGTTGTTGTGCTTCCTCCTGATAGGAGAAGCAATGCATTACAATGTTTTTGTTTTTCTTCTATTTTTCCTTAAAACTTAATTTTAAGTGTTGCTTTTTGAGTTTCTTGATTAACTTTGTTGGGATCTTTTCAGTTCTAGAAAGACTATATTCTTCTGTTAGAGTATACGGTGGTAAAGCCAAGTGTCATTTTTTTGCTTTGCTTTGTCTGCAAAATTTGACATGAGTGTTGAGATTTCAAACTAATATTTACAAATTTTACATTTTTGCATGACTATGCACATGGTTTAAAGTATCGGTGCGCATCGTGCCATGTCGGCCAGTACATATCAGTATTGGTTGGCACCAATACGATACATGTATTTTTATAAATTCCTATGTATCGAAGTGTATCGTATGATATACACCGATACTCTCGATGTGTACAATTGAGCCCCGAACAATTGAATTACATGTGTATCGGTTCGTATTGAACCGTGTTGGACCGATACACAATGGATACTTACCCATATTACCGATACTTAAGATAGGTATCAATGGAACCCATTTCACTTTCGTAATAGAGCTTGTTCTTCTCACTGGCAATAATTAAGTTTCCAAAGTTTGAAGCACAACTGCACTTTTACCCAAAAAATTCACAATCTTGATTTACCATTCTTTCATATCCTCCTTGTCATGAATTATGGCATTCTCATGTTGATCATCTTCCCCAGTTTATATCTGCAGAGTCCTTGCAACCAGATAAGTGTCTTCTGTTTGATTTCTCCATTCCATGTAATTGTTATTTCTATTAGAATTATCACAAGTAGTGTCATCATTTCCATTTAATGTTGTTTGTCCTTCTGACAAGCCAAGTTTGTTAATCTTTCCACAAAATTGAATGTTGTATCTCATGTCATGATTGCTTAAGTTATTGCCATCCCTTTTGCAGTGTTCTAGGAGTATTTTTTATAAGAAGTTGGATGGCAATATCAAACAATTAAGTTTGTTTTATTTCTTTTTTTGCTATGTTTGAGTGGATTTAGGTAAAACAAATTAAAACATTACATCAAACATGAATTATTGCATGTTTATGGATTTTAAAATTTCTTAGAAAGTCGATAATACATCATTACTACATGTAAGAAATCTCATCCTTTTGAACATTTTCAATTTTATACACTTGTCTCTCAATACGGTGTTCTCTATTTTAGTGTTTATATGTATAGTACATGTTATATATAATTTTTTTTTTTACTATTTTTTATACAAAAGTCTATAAAAATGTGTTTCTTATCCATTTATGTGCATATCTCCGATACTATACGATACCTTCCGATACATAACTTAACTTTAGCCAACCGATACGGAAACTGATACCAATACTTTAATCCTTGGCTATGCATGCTATCTTTATTGCTCTGTTACTCTCCTATAAAGCTTGATGTCCAATTGTTCTTCAAAATGTTTGACATGGTAGGAAGGTTCAAGGCAACCGATGCTGGCAGATTGCGTTCTGAATACAACCGGCTTGTTGAGGGTTTGGCACAAAGGGGAAACCTATCTAGTATGTGGATTACATAAACCTTTGGGCATAGTTGATCTCTTGTCTTTCTCTGGTTCTCCATATCTCTTACTGCCTGCAACCTAACTCTTTGTTTTTGCAGTCACCGATGCTTGGTTGGCAAACCCTGCCTTGCCTGATGACATATTAAAGGAGGCTGTGCCAGGAAATATTCGTCGAGCAGAGCATTTTCTATCTGTTTTACGAAGATTGATACAATATTTGAAAGGGCGTTTGCAAACAGAGAATTTAGAGAAGGAGGGACCCGTCGCCTTTGTTGCTTCCATAAATTCCCAAGCTGGTATTGACCAGAAAATGTTGAGGTTTTGCTATGATCGCATGTACTCGCTCCTGTTGACTTTGGAAATAACCAATACTGATGAATATATGCATATCCAAACAATTTGCGACCTTGCAACACTGGTGGGAACTTACACCAAGGGTTTTTCAATCATCATTGAACCCGTTGATGAGAGAATGCCGCATATACCTGATCCTGTATTACAGGTATATCTTCCCCTCATCTATTTATTTTTTAATCTAAATTTGTAAATTGGGGATATCTAAGGTACCTGATATTGAGCATATGCGACTTGGATATCTCCTGTTACATGGGGATCATTTTGTGCACACTTCATTCTGCTTCTCTTCACTTCGCAGCTGGTTTTTTCAAAATAAATGGTTATGGTTATATATATATATATATATATATATATGATTTCTGCACTAGATATATTGGTCAGAGACTGAGAGCCACCAAATGATGTTCTTGGAATTTTGCATGGCACCATACAACTTGTGCACCGAGAAATCATCTTTAATAGAGTGCTGGATTTGTATCTTAAATTTGCTCTTAAATTCTGCTCAAATTATCTCTGCTCATTTGTCACATTCTTGGATGGTGGTACAGCTCAGCTGTCATGATGCTTCTATTGCCATAAAGCCTGTTTTTGATCGGTTCCAATCAGTTATAATAACTTCTGGAACTTTGAGCCCTATAGATCTCTATCCTCGCCTTCTTAATTTCAACCCGGTCATTAGTCGAAGCTTTGCGATGTCATTGACAAGGGATTGCATATGTCCTATGATACTTACTCGAGGGAGGTAAGAGCATCTGTTGATCTAAAGCTGCATCTTGGTTGTATATTTACTGGGCGTTTACTTTGCAAGCAGAGGTCATTTTATGGATTTGGACTTCAAAGGTTTATTCACTCTATTTATTTTCTCTGGCTTTATCTATTCAATCCATTCTCTTGATATTTCAGTGACCAACTTCCTGTGAGTACAAAGTTTGACATGAGGAGTGATCCGGGTGTGGTGAGGAATTATGGTAGGCTCTTGCTGGAGATGGTGGCTGCTGTGCCAGATGGGATTGTTTGTTTCTTTGTCAGTTACTCATACATGGACGGAATTGTTAATAGTTGGAATGAAATGGGAATCTTGCAGGTGATGCCATTTTGTTTTCCTTTTTTAGTCCCCCCCCCCCTTCAAAGACTAGATTGTGAGTTCCATCATGTACTCTCTGTGTTTTCTTTCTGTTTCCAATTCAGATCTATTTGGCCTAGTGAAACAGTACAGCATGTATAACCTTTTTAACGTCTCTAGTAGCTTGCAGGATTACAATTTTTACATGCTGATGTCTTTTAATTATTTTCAGTTTGCTTGCTGTCACCATCATTTTTCGATGCCTAGACAAACCCCCATCCTTGTCATGCTCTTTACTCATCCAAATTTTGTGTAATCTATTACTGTTCTTTGATTTTTATTTTTATTTATTTATTTTCTTTTTTTTTATTGTACTTTCCTTGTGATTTTTTTTTTCCTTAGGGTATGTAATCTAGAATTTTCTATTTCAGTAGCTTGTAGAAATTTTTTCTAAGTTGATGAGACAGACAATGAATTCTCTCTTTCTTGCAGGATATAATGCAGCATAAGCTTGTCTTTATTGAGACCCAGGATGTTGTAGAAACTACATTGGCTCTGGATAACTATCGTAGGGCTTGTGATTGCGGGAGGGGTGCTGTCTTTTTCTCTGTTGCCAGGTAATTTTCCTAAGATGGTTTTGTGATGTTTCCCCGCTTGAGATTCTGTGTAATGTACATTTCTTGAACTTGATGCATTCATCCACTACAATGTCTTGATCATCGTAAAGCATTAATCTGTGATTTGAGATGACATTGGTCAATTTGAAATGTGAGCCTCGTTTTCTGCAATCCACTTGTTTTCTTGTGCAGCTTCTCTTTTCATCTCCCATTCTCCCTTACTGTTAAAGGTGTCTAAAGTAGTTAGATCTGACAAGCCAAACTCCTCATTTAACTATTTAAATTCCTTCAAAATAACATTCCAATTCAAGTTATAAAGGCTCTTACTTATTCTTTGAAAGGATATAGGATACAAACCAACTGTCCCGATTAGATTTACACATGATGTATCATGAGCATTCGTAGTACAAGGCTACAAGCAGATATTCTATTTGTCAAGAATTTCAAATATTTAGAAATCAGTCTCTGGAAGTTACTTATTAGAGGGGAGAGGGGGAGAGTATCTTTCTGGTGAACATAAATGCTGATCTTGTGTTTTTGCAGGGGAAAAGTAGCGGAAGGTATCGATTTTGATCGACATTATGGCAGATTAGTTATCATGTTTGGGGTTCCTTTCCAGTACACACTGAGCAAGTAAGTTTTCTATATATTATTTCCGTTGTGTTCTCATTTTAATGATGCATTAAGGGATTATAATTGTTTCCAGTTCTTTTACCTATTGGCATCTATATTGTATCTTAATCTCTAAGGCTTCTGATATTTGTTTTGGTGTAAAATGACACTAATTTTCTAGCCCTTATTTAATTTTGTACATTAAAAACAAGAAGAGTCTTTACATTTTTTATTTGTGATGGATTCATCCTTGGTTGTTTCCAAACATAACCATTGTGGAATTTCATTTCACAGAATATTGCTTGCTCGGTTGGAATATTTACGGGAAACCTTCCAGATAAAGGAAGGAGACTTTCTGACTTTTGATGCACTGGTACTACATTCCTTCACTTACATATATTACAATGCAATGCACTTGTTTGGCATTCTGGTTTCAAGTGCATAGTTATTCATGAAATGCAAATAGTCTTAAAGACCTTTGTGGAGATGAAATTTTTGTCCGCCCAGGTATTAGATGGGTATACATGTATTGAGAAAGGTTGGCAACTTACTTTTTATTGTTCAAAAGGCATACCATTAAGGCAACCATTCTGTAGCAGGTTTTTCATATGTTTGTCTTCAATATTTTTCTTTGAGACCCCAGGAATATGGAAAGTTCCTCCCCCGTCAGTCATGACACCCATATCATAGAGAACAATTAATAGCTTCATGTTGAGCAGATGCATGCTGCTCGCTGTGCACCAAGTTGTTCAATCAAATGCTTAAAACATCTGGAAGTTGAATGCCCATACTTTCCTACTATGTGTTCCTTTGAGACTGAGTGTTCTTTTTGTCATAAAGTTTTATTCCTTGATTAAGACTCTGAGCTTCATTGGTGGGTATGTATTGGAGCAGAGGCAAGCTGCTCAATGTGTGGGCCGAGTCATTCGTTCAAAAGCAGACTATGGGATGATGATTTTTGCTGACAAGAGGTATGCCATCTTTGCCCTATTGTGTATTGTTGAGCTTTGCTAAATGCTTTGGAAAATAAATGAACCACATTTGTCTATAACTTTAATGTGGTAATTGGTTATGGTGGTTGACTCAACTCCAATCAAGAAGACCTTATTCAATCTTTTGGGTTTAGTTACATGAATCTAGGACCTTATCTTGTATTCTATCTAGTGTCAATTGCAGAATGAGCTACACTAAGGAGATTAGTCATCCTTTATCTTCGGTGCTTGCCTACCTTCAAAAACCCCATGGATTCGCCCTAGTGCTGCCCTGATCCAATTGCTCTGGTGGGTGCCTAGTTCTGCCACATGGCAGGTCAGATGGTGCTGAAATTTTGTGTGCTAGTAGACCCCAAGGTTCTCTGCTCGATTGTCAATTTTCAACTCAAATAGAGTTGACCACATGGCAACATAAATCATTTTAAAATAATTCCAACATAAATCATATCCCAGGTTGGGATGCCATTATTCATACCCAATCTTGATCTTATTGTTTTTCAACATTATTTATTTTCTATATGGCTACATTTTATATGTTGTTCCTGTATCATTATTACAGTCCTCAAATCATGGGAGGGGCTCTGTGTTGGAAGTAATGGAGTAATTCAGAATTAGAGCACAACCTTTAGAGACAATACCGGTCCAGTAAATTTGAAATTTGAACCATATTATGTATATGTCTTCAGAATGGAAATCTTGCATAGAAAGAGTGAGATTTCAAAACATCAGACAATACATGCTGAAGAAGATTTGCATTTTTTTTTTATTCATCCTTTCAAGGATGTTGCTGTGCACTGTTTGACAGGGATTGCTTTTACTTTTACAGGTATAGTCGCCATGACAAGCGATCTAAATTGCCTGGGTGGATACTATCACATTTACATGATGCACATCTGAACTTGAGCACCGACATGGCCCTCCATATAGCACGGGATGTAAGTTCTTATGGTTATTGATGGTTTCACTGCATAGTTGTCAAAGGCGATGCCTTGGCAAATGGCAACGGCTTGGCGTCTGGGTGCCTTGACAACTAATGTCGCGTTTAGGTGCCCTCCATTGCCTTGGGTGGTCGCCTGGACTTCATGACAATTATAGTTTCACTAGAACTTGATATTTAACATAGGCAGTGTAATCCCATCCCCCACCCCCCTCAAAAGG